>NC_060185.1:62984952-63105878 GCF_021184085.1 Oncorhynchus gorbuscha | reverse complement strand
TCAGGGTTATCCTTGGTCTCTTTGTTGCCTCTGATTAATTAATGCCATGAGTTTTGGTGGGCGGCCCTCTCTTAGCAGGTTTGTTGTGGTGCCATATTCTTTGCATTTTTTAATAATGGATTGAATGGATGCTCCGTGGGATGTTCAAAGGTTCTGATATTTTTTTTATAACTCAACCCTGGTCTGTACTTCGCCACAACTTTGTCCTTGACCTGTTTGGTCTTCATGGTGCCGCTTACTTGGTGGTGCCCCTTGCTTAGGGGTGTTGCAAACTCTGGGGCCTTTCAGAACAGGTATATACAACGCTCCAAAAAATAAAGTGAACACTTAAACAACACAATGCAACTACAAGTCAATCACACTTCCGTAAAATCAAACTGTACACTTAGGAAGCAACACAACATAAATTTTACATGCGGTTCTGCAAATGGAATAGACAACAGGTGGAAATGATAGGCAATTAGCAAGATACCCCCAATAAAGGAGTGGTTCTGCAGGGGGTGACCACAGATCACTTCTCAGTTCCTATGCTTCCTGGCTGATGTTTTGGTCACGTTTGAATGCTGGCGGTGTTTTCACTCTAGTGGTAGCATGAGACGGAGTCTACAACCCACACAAGTGGCTCAGGTAGTGCAGCTCATCCAGGATGGCACATCAATGCGAGCTGTGGCAAGAAGGTTTGCTGTGTCTGTCAGCGTAGTGTCCAGAGCATGGAGGCGCTACCAGGAGACAGGCCAGTACATCAGGAGACGTGGAGGAGGCCGTAGGAGGGCAACAACCCAGCAGCAGGACCGCTACCTCCGCCTTTGTGCAAGGAGGAGCAGGAGGAGCACTACCAGAGCCCTGCAAAATGACCTCCAGCAGGCCACAATGTGTATGTGTCTGTTCAAACGGTCAGAAACAGACTCAATGAGGGTGGTATGAGGGCCCGACGTCCACAGGTGGGGGTTGTGCTTACAGCCCAATACCGTGCAGGACGTTTGGAATTTGCCAGAGAACACCAAGATCGGCAAATTCACCACTGGTGCCCTGTGCTCTTCACAGATGAAAGCAGGTTCACACTGAGCACGTGACAGACGTGACAGAGTCTGGAGACGCCGTGGAGAACGTTCTGCTGCCTGCAACATCCTCCAGCATGACCGGTTTGGCGGTGGGTCAGTCATGGTGTGGGGTGGCATTTCTTTGGGGGGCCACACAGCCCTCCATGTGCTCGCCAGAGGTAGCCTGACTGCCATTAGGTAACGAGATGAGATCCTCAGACCCCTTGTTAGGCCATATGCTGGTGCGGTTGGCCCTGGGTTCCTCCTAATGCAAGACAATGCTAGACCTCATGTGGCTGGAGTGTGTCAGCAGTTCCTGCAAGAGGAAGGCATTGATGCTATGGACTTGTCCGCCCGTTCCCCAGACCTGAATCCAATTGAGCACATTTGGGACATCATGTTTCGCTCCATCCACCAACTGTCCAGGAGTCCACCAATACTAAACCCCCAAAATCAATTTTAATTCCAGGTTGTAAGGCAACAAACAGGAAAAATGCTAAGGGGGAGGGTGAATATTTTCGCAAGCCACTGTATGACATTCCAGTGAACTACAGTGCATTCAGAAAGTATTCAGACCCCTTCACTTTTTCCACGTTTTGTTACATTAAAATGTATTAAATTGTTTTTTTCCTCATCAATCTACACGCAATACCCCATAATGACAAAGTGAAAACAGTTTTTTGACATTTTTGCAAATGTCTCAATTATAACTTCTTAAGGATCCTCCCCTTTTTTCCCAATTTTCGCCTAAAATGACACACCCAAATCTAAATGCCTGTGTCTCAGGGCATGCAGCAAGGATATGCATATTCTTGGTACCATTTTAAAGGAAACACTTTGAAGTTTGTGGAAATGTGACAGTAATGTAGGAGAATATAACACAATAAATCTGGTAAAAGATAATGCAAAGAGAAAAACCACCGTTCTCTTATTATTATTATTATTTTACCATGATCTTTTAAATGTAAGAGAAAGGCCAAATGTATTTTTCCAGCCTAGATTTTGGCCACTAGATGGCAGCAGTGCACGTGCAACGTTTTGGGCTGATCCAATGAACCATTGCATTTCTGTTCAAAATGTTCTATCAAGACTGCCCAAATGTTTCAAATTTGTTTATTAATAACTTTTCATATTCAAAATTGTTACCTCGCCTAAAACAATAACAGGGTATTCTTTCACTGTAATAGCTACTGCAAATTGGACAGTGCAGTTAGATGTGTCTATGTCCTGGAAAATGTTCTTGTTACTTACAACCTCATGCTAATCACATTAGCCTACGTCAACCGTCCCGTGGATGGGACACTGATCCTCAAAATAAATAACAGAATTACCTTAGTATTCAGACCTCTTGCTATGAGACTCGAAATGGAAAATTCAATTGATTGGACATGATTTGGAAAGGCACACATCTGTCTACAGTTGAAGTCGGAAGTTTACTTAGCCAAATACATTTAAACTCAGTTTTTCACAATTCCCGACGTTTAATCCTAGTAAAAATTCCCTGTCTTAGGTCAGTTAGGATCACCACTTTATTTTAAGAATGTAAAATGTCAGAATAATCGTAGAGAGAATGATTTATTTCAGCTTTTATTTCATTCATCACAATCCCAGTGGGTCAGAAGTTTACATACACTGAATTAGTATTTGGTAGCATTGCCTGTAAATTGTTTCATTTGGGTCAAACGTTTTGGGTAGCCTTCCACAAGCTTCCCACAATAAATTGGGTGAATTTTGGCCCATACCTCCTGACAGAGCTGGTGTGACTGAATCAGGTGTGTAGGCCTCCTTGCTCGCACACGCTTTTTCAATTCTGCCTACACGTTTTCTATAGGATTGAGGTCAGGGCTTTGTGATGGCCACTCCAATACCTTGACTTTGTTGTCCTTAAGCCATTTTGCCACAACTTTGGAAGTGTGTTTGGGGTCATTGTCCATTTGGAAGACCCATTTGCGACCAAGCTTTAACTTCCTGACTGATGTCTTGATGTTGCTTCAATATATCCACATTATTTTCCTTTCTCATGAAGCCATCTATTTTGTGAAGTGCACCAGTCTCTCCTGCAGCAAAGCACCCCCACAACATGATGCTGCCACCCCGGTGCTTCACGGTTGATGGTCATTATGGCCAAACAGTTCTATTTTTGTTTCATCAGACCAGAGGACATTTCTCCAAAAAGTATGATCTTTGTCCCCATGTGCAGTTGCAAACCGTAGTCTGGCTTTTTTATGGTGGTTTTTGGAGCAGTGGCTTCTTCCTTGCTGAGCCTCCTTTCAGGTTATGTTGATATAGGACTCGTTTTACTGTGGATATAGATACTTTTGTATCTGTTTCCTCCAGCATCTTCACAGGGTCCTTTGCTGTTGTTCTGGGATTGATTTTCACTTTTCACACCAAAGTACGTTCATCTCTAGGAGACAGAATGCATCTCCTTCCTGAAATGTATGACGGCTGCGTGGCCCCATGTGTTTATACTTGTGTACTATTGTTTGTACAGATGAACGTGGTACTTTCAGGCATTTGGAAATTGCTCCCAAGGATCAACCAGACTTGTGGAGGTCTACCATTTTTTCTGAGGTCTTGGCTGATGTCATGCAAAGAGGCACTGAGTTTGAAGGTAGGCCTTGAAATACATCCACAGGTACACCTCCAATTGACTCAAATGATGTCAATTAGCCTATCAGAAGCTTCTAAAGCCAATACATACTTTTCTGGAATTTTCCAAGCTGTTTAAAGGCATAGTCAACTCAGTGTATGTTAACTCCTGACCAACTGGAATTGTGATACAGTGAATTATAAGTGAAATAATCTGTCTGTAAACAATTGTTGGAAAAATTACTTGTGTCATGCACAAAGTAGATGTGCTAACCGACTTGCCAAAACTATAGTTTGTTATCAAGAAATGTGTGGAGTGTTTGAGAAACGAGTTTTAATGACTCCAACCTAAGTGCATGTAAACTTCTGACTTCAACTGTGTAAGCTCCCACACTGTCAGTCCATGTCTGAGAAAAAACAAAGCCATGAGGTTGAAGGAATTATCCGTAGAGCTCTGAGACAGGATTCAATTGAGGCACAGATCTGGGGAAGGGTGCCAAAAGATTTCTGCAGCATTGAAGGTCCCCAAGAACACAGTGGACTCCATCATTTTTAAATGTAAGAAGTTTGGAACCAACAAGACTCTTTCTAGAGCTGGCCGCCCAGCCAAACTGAGCAATCAGGGGAGAAGGGCCTTGTTCAGGGAGGTGACCAAGAACCCGATGGTAACTCTGACAGAGCTCCAGACTCTTCAAAAGATTCACCTTCCAACAGGGCAATGACTCTAAGCACACTGTCAAGACAACACAGGAGTGGCTTCGGGACAAGTCTCTGAATGTCCTTGAGGAGCCCAGCCAGAGCCTGGACTTGAACCGATCGAACATCTCTGGAGAGACCTGAAAATAGCTGTGCAGTGACTCTCCCCATCAAATCTGACAGAGCTTGAGAGGATCTGCAGAGAAGAATGGGAGAAACACATCAAATACAGGTGTGCCAAGCTTGTACCGTTCATACCCATGAAGACTCGAGGCTGTAATCGCTGCCAAAGGTCGCTTCAACAAAGTACTGAGTAAAGGGTCTGAATATTTATGTAAATAAGGTATCTTTTTTTTATGGTACATTTGGAAAAGTTTGTTAACCTGTTTTGGCTCTGTCATTATGGTTTATTGTGTGTTGATTGATGAACAAAAAAAATGTTCAATCCATTTTAGAATAAGGCTCTAACGTAACAAAATTTAGAAAAAGGGAAGGGGATTGAATACTTTCCAAAAGCACTGTAAATAAAGTTTGATTTGATTGATGACATTACAGCTGTAGATTATTCAATACTGTAATTTTAACTAGGACAAGTTCAATTTTTCTATGAACTTTTAATTGATAACTTGACATATCCATCCTGAGCTGGGCCTTCTCCTTGGCAGAGGGTAACTTGGGGAGAGGAATGAAGTGGGCGGCATTGGATAAAGCGGCGATAAAGGTTGGCAACCCCAGGAAGTGTTGCAGCTCCATCCTGGACGTAGGCTGAGGCCAATCCTCCACCACTTTCACCTTCTTGGGATCCATCTGGACACTCCCAGCAGAGATTATGTAGCCCAGAAAGGGAATTGTGGGGTGATGGAACTTGCAATTTTCCACCTTAACGAACAACTGGTTCTCCAGAAGGTGCTGGAGAACCTGCTGGACATTTAGCATGTGTTCTTTGGGGGAGTGGGAGAAGACGAGGATGTCATCAAGGTAAACGAAGACGAACTGGTTCAGCATGTTGCATAGAACGCAATTCACCATAGCCTGGAACATGGTAGGAGCGTTGGTGAGGCCAAAGGCCATGATCAGATATTCGTGGTGGCCGCGTTGAAGGTGGTCTTCCACTCGCCCCCCTCTCATATCCACACCAGGTGGTAGATGTTTCATTCATCCAGCTTGGAGAAGATCATGGCCCCCTGGAGTGGCTTGAAGGCTGAGGAAGTGAGTGGTAGTGGATAACAGTTCTTCACTGTGATGTCATTGTGTCCCTGGTAGTCAATGAGCAGGGTCTTGTCCTTCTCCACGAAGAAGAAACCTGCACCAGCGGGAGAGGAGGAGGGACAGATAAATCCTGTAGCTCGGGAGTCACCAATGTAGTCCTCCATAGCCTTTGTCTCTGGTCCCGACAGCGTGTACAAGCGTTTCCGGGGCAGCGTGGTACTGGTGAGGTCAATCCCGCAGTCAAGGGGTGGTGCGGCAGAAGGGAAGAGGCCCGGCCTTGCTGAACACCTCCTGCTGGAGGTCCTGGTAGTCTGCGGGAATGGCAGAGAGGTCCGGAGCCACCCCCGAGGTCCCAGGAAGACATTCCAGGGCAGGATGCACCGATTTCAGACAATGGGCGTGGAACAGACCAGTTGATGAGTGGATTGTGTCACTGGAGCCAGGAGAATCCCAAATCCCAATCCCACGTGAAATCTGGGGGGACTTGTTGAACAGGAACTGAATGGTCTCGCTATGATTCCCTGACACACAAAGGTTGATGGGAGTGATGGTATGGGTGACAACCTATAGGGCGCCCGTCCAGCGCTCTAACATCCACGGGACTGGAGAGAGGCTGAGTGGGGATGTTCAGCTCGGAAACCAGTGTGGCGTCCAAAAATCTCTCATCGGCCCCAGAGTCAATGAGGACCCGGAGACATTTGGACTGGTTACCCCACAGCAGAATGACAGGAAAAGGGGTGCGAGTACGGGAAGCAGAAACATTCTCCATATGGCCCTCCAGAGTACTCACTCCCTGGTGAGCCTGGTCCTTTACCGGGCAGGAGGACACAACATGACCAAAAGTCCCGTAATACAGACTGCTCCTTGTGCTGATCCTGTGCTGCCATTCCGCTGGCGACAGCCCAGCTCTGCCTAGTTGCATGGGCTTGGGAAACAGTGCCTCGGGCCCTCTTCGTTGACTCTCGAGGAAGGTTGGGAAACCTCGGGTGCTCTCGGCCACGTCGGGTTCATCCGGGATGGCTCAGAGGCAAGGTGGAATCCCTGGATGTGTGAGTGACATCGAATTCCCTTTCCGTCTGTCGTTCCCGCAATCGCCCATCGATGCGGATGGTCAAAGCGATGAGGGAGTCAAGAGTCGTGGGTAATTCCCGAGCCGTAAGCTCGTCCTTAACCTCCCCGGAGACGCCGTGCAGGAACATGTCAAACAATGCTTCCGGGTTCCATGCACTCTCCGCTGACAACATGTAGAAATCTATTGCATAGTCGGCCACTGTGTGGGTGTCCTGCCGGAGCTGGATTAGCTTCCGGGCAGCTTCTCTCCCGGAGAGCGGGGCATCAAAAACCTTCCTCACCTCCCCATGAACCCCTCCAGGCTCATGCATATGGTCGGCCCAGGTGAGAGCCCTTCCAGACATCAACATGATGAGGTAGGCTATTCTGGAGCAATCCGAGGGGAAGGCGGAGGGCTGAAGCTCAAAAATGAGAACTCACTTAGCTAAAAACGCCTGCCAGGTGCTCGGCTCTCCATTAAAGCATTCCCGGGGGAGGTAAATGGGCTCCCAGGAAGGTGGAGTGGACGGTGAGGCGGCGCTGCTAACCGCCAAGTTTACCACCGTGCAGGCTGTCCCCCAGCCAACCCGCGGAATTGCTCCTGCAGCATGTCCAACGCCCAGTCATGTTGCTCAGCCAACGTTTGGACCCCCTCCATCAGCCCACAACTAAACTCCTCATGCCTACCAATGGAGGCTCCTTGGGAGGAGATGAAATTGAGCACCTGGCCCGGGTCTGCTGGGTCAGTCATGGCCAGTTCGTATAATCAGGTTTAAGGTAAGACCCTGATGCAGACCGTGTTGAATAAACAATAGTTTAATGATCCAATAGGGGCAGGCAAGAAAGGTCAAGGCAGACAGGGGTCAGTAACTAGAGGTGAGGCAACGGTACCGGACGGCAGGCAGGCTCAGAGTCAGGGTAAGCAGAGGTCAAAAATCCAGGGGGGGGCAAAGGTACAGGTCGGTAGACAGGGTCAGGGGCAGGCAGAATGGTCAGGCAGGCGGGCTCGGAGCCAGGACAGGCAGAGGTCAAAACCAGGAGGAAGAGAAAAGAGAGACTGGGAAAAAGCAGGAGCTGAGAAACAAATCGCTGGTTGACTTGACAAACAAGACGAACTGGCCACGGACAAACATAACACCGGTATATATACACAGGGGATAATGGGGAAAATGGGCAACATCTGGAGGGGGGTGGAGACAATCACAAGGACAGCTAAAACAGATCAGAGTGTGACACATATAGTGGGAAGGATACTATCAATCAAGACTGTGTGAATGCAGGTACCACTCCATATTAATTTATTTTATTTTATTTATTTCACCTTTATTTAACCAGGTAGGCTAGTTGAGAACAAGTTCTCATTTGCAACTGCGACCTGGCCAAGATAAAAGCATAGCAGTGTGAACAGACAACACAGAGTTACACATGGAATAAACAATTAACAAGTCAATAACACAGTAGAAAAAAAATGGGCAGTCTATATACAATGTGTGCAAAAGGCATGAGGAGGTAGGCGAATAATACAGTTTTGCAGATTAACACTGGAGTGATAAATGATCAGGTCATGTACAGGTAAAGATATTGGTGTGCAAAAGAGCAGAAAAATAAATAAATAAAAACAGTATAAAAAACAGTATGGGAATGAGGTAGGTGAAAATGGGTGGGCTATTTTCCTATAGACTATGTACAGCTGCAGCGATCGGTTAGCTGCTCGGATAGCTGATGTTTGAAGTTGGTGAGGGAGATAAAAGTCTCCAACTTCAGCGATTTTTGCAGTTCGTTCCAGTCACAGGCAGCAGAGTACTGGAACGAAAGGCGGCCAAATGATGTGTTGGCTTTAGGGATGATCAGTGAGATACTGTTATGCAGGTGAATGAGGACCCAAAAGCGACTTGGCGAAAACAGAGTCTTTAATCCAGTAAAGGAAATATGCAATACTCCTAGACAAATCGGAGCGGTAAATAAAGCATAAAAAACAATTCCACTCGTAATGACGAGAACAGACTGGAGACTCGATCATAAACTGTAGGTTGCCTCGGGAAGGCACTTGACCGTAGCAGACTCAGACACCTGCTCACCACGCAGCATCTGAGGGAAACACGACACGACAGGGCGATACAAAGACACAGCACGGTGAACAATATACAAGGAGTATATAGAATGGTGTCGTCTGCGTAGAGGTGGATCAGGGAATCGCCTGCAGCAAGAGCAACATCATTGATATACACAGAGAAAAGAGTCGGCCCGAGAATTGAACCCTGTGGCACCCCCATAGAGACTGCCAGAGGACCGGACAGCATGCCCTCCGATTTGACACACTGAACTCTGTCTGCAAAGTAATTGGTGAACCAGGCAAGGCAGTCATCTGAAAAACCGAGGCTGTAGAGTCTGCCGATAAGAATATGGTGATTGACAGAGTCGAAAGCCTTGGCGAGGTCGATGAAGACGGCTGCACAGTACTGTCTTTTATCGATGGCGGTTATGATATCGTTTAGTACCTTGAGTGTGGCTGAGGTGCACCCGTGACCGGCTCGGAAACCAGATTGCACAGCGGAGAAGGTACGGTGGGATTCGAGATGGTCAGTGACCTGTTTGTTGACTTGGCTTTCGAAGACCTTAGATAGGCAGGGCAGGATGGATATAGGTCTGTAACAGTTTGGGTCCAGGGTGTCTCCCCCTTTGAAGAGGGGGATGACTGCGGCAGCTTTCCAATCCTTGGGGATCTCAGATGATATGAAAGAGAGGTTGAACAGGCTGGTAATAGGGGTTGCGACAATGGCGGCAGATAGTTTCAGAAATAGCGGGTCCAGATTGTCAAGCCCAGCTGATTTGTACGGGTCCAGGTTTTGCAGCTCTTTCAGAACATCTGCTATCTGGATTTGGGTAAAGGAGAACCTGGAGAGGCTTGGGTGAGGAGCTACGGGGGGGCGGAGCTGTTGGCCGAGGTTGGAGTAGCCAGGCGGAAGGCATGGCCAGCCGTTGAGAAGTGTTTATTGAAGTTTTCGATAATCATGGATTTATCGGTGGAGACCGTGTTTCCTAGCCTCAGAGCAGTGGGCAGCTGGGAGGAGGTGCTCTTGTTCTCCATGGACTTCACAGTGTCCCAGAACTTTTTGGAGTTGGAGCTACAGGATGCAAACTTCTGCCTGAAGAAGCTGGCCTTAGCTTTCCTGACTGACTGCGTGTATTGGTTCCTGACTTCCCTGAACAGTTGCATATCACGGGGCTATTCGATGCTATTGCAGTCCGCCACAGGATGTTTTTGTGCTGGTCGAGGGCAGTCAGGTCTGGAGTGAACCAAGGGCTGTATCTGTTCTTGGTTCTGCATTTTTTGAACGGAGCATGCTTATCTAAAATGGTGAGGAAGTTACTTTTAAAGAATGACCATGCATCCTCAACTGACGGGTTGAGGTCAATGTCCTTCCAGGATACCCGGGCCATGTCGATTAGAAAGGCCTGCTCACAGAAGTGTTTTAGGGAGCGTTTGACAGTGATGAGGGGTGGTCGTTTGACTGCGGCTCCGTGGCGGATACAGGCGATGAGGCAGTGATCGCTGAGATCCTGGTTGAAGACAGCAGAGGTATATTTGGAGGGCCAGTTGGTCAGGATGACGTCTATGAGGGTGCCCTTGTTTACAGAGTTAGGGTTGTACCTGTTGGGTTCCTTGATGATTTGAGTGAGATTGAGGGCATCTAGCTTAGATTGTAGGACTGCCGGGGTGTTAAGCATATCCCAGTTTAGGTCACCTAACAGGACGAACTCTGAAGCTAGATGGGGGGGCGATCAATTCACAAATGGTGTCCAGGGCACAGCTGGGAGCTGAGGGGGGTCGGTAGCAGGCGGAAACAGTGAGAGACTTGTTTCTGGAGAGAGTAATTTTCAAAATTAGTAGTTCAACCTGTTTGGGTATGGACCTGGAAAGTATGACATTACTTTGCAGGCTATCTCTGCAGTAGACTGCAACTCCTCCCCCTTTAGCAGTTCTATCTTGACGGAAGATGTTATAGTTGGGTATGGAAATCTCTGAATTTTTGGTGGCCTTCCTGAGCCAGGATTCAGACACGGCAAGGACATCAGGGTTAGCAGAGTGTGCTAAAGCAGTGAGTAAAACAAACTTAGGGAGGAGGCTTATGACGTTGACATGCATAAAACCAAGACTTTTTCGATCACAGAAGTCAACAAATGAGGGTACCTGGGGACATGCGGGGCCTGGGTTTACCTCCACATCACCCGCGGAACAGAGAAGGAGTAGTATGAGGGTACGGCTAAAGGCTATCAAAACTGGTCGCCTAGAGCGTTGGGGGCAGAGGATAAGAGGAGCAGGTTTCTGGGCATGGTAGAATATATTCAGGGCATAATGCGCAGACAGGGGTATGGTGGGGTGCGGGTACAGCGGAGGTAAGCCCAGGCACTGGGTGATGATGAGAGAGGTTGTATCTCTGGAAATGCTGGTTGTAATGGGTGAGGTCACCGCATGTGTGGGGGGTGGGACAAGGGAGGTAACAGGTAACAGGTAAATAAATACTGTGCTTTTGAAGATTTGTCTCTGGTCATGCAACCACAATGCAGGCTGGATGTCTAAATGTCAATTCTGAATGTCAATAGACATTTAGATTCATTCTCATCAGTGACAACATTCTAGAACTGAGTTCACTCACCGACACAGGATCAACTTTATCCCTCATGCTGGCCCTGACCAAACCGTCAAGTTGCACCGTTATCAAACATCACACCAAGATAAGCCTACACCAAACACGATAATGATTGGAACCACTTCTGTGTTTGACCACTAGGTTTTATGGGATGCATCCACAGTGGAGGACAATAATGGTCTCTGGCTTGTGGTCAGACTCGCTCAGGTGGACCAAACTTAAATTTGGGCCTTTTCAATTCTTATTTGAATGTCATTTAGAAAACAGAAATGTGTCAAATAATTTTTTCATTCTTTCTGAATTAAAATTAATCAAAAGTATCTCTCATCTGATTACAGTAATTTAGCTGTATTCCAGTTACAGTTGATTTGTAATCCGTTACTCCCTAACCCTGGATACACAGCAGCAATGACTCTTTCATACTGCTGCGCAGAGTTTTCACGAGAGTGGTGAGTGTAGCCTGTTCGTCCAATTACAAGTCATCAAAGTAGCACTAGCTTCTGGCTCTGTGTGTGACGTGGCAAGCATGTTAGGAGATCGAACCCACCCCCTCCTTTTTGCACTGGCAATTGAACTGCTTGCAGAAAGAATTAGACCGGACCCAAACATAACAGGTATCAGTATTGGTAAACATGGATATAAACTGGCCTTATTTGCAGATGATCTCCTGATATACCTGACCAATAATTGAAAACTCAATACCCCCTTTGCAAAACATATTTTCAGGAGATATAATGGCAATAGGAGAGGAAAAACAATAACTCACAATGTTCAGCAATCCCTTAAGCGTAACGGCGTCCGTCTGTTGAAAGAAGAGAGTCGGACCGAAATGCAGCGTAGTGGTTACTCATGACTTTAATGAAGGAAAACGGAACGATACATGAAATAACTCATAAATAGAAAAACAACAAACGGAATGTGAAACCTATTACAGCCTATCTGGTGAACACTACACAGAGACAGGAACAAACACCCACAAAATACAAAGCGAAAGTCAGGCTGCCTAAATACGGTTCCCAATCAGAGACAACAACAAGCACCTGACTCTGATTGAGAATCGCCTCAGGCAGCCAAGCCTAACAACACCCCTAATCAGCCGCGATCCCAAATAATACAAACCCCAATTCGAATACAACATATAAACCCATTCACACCCTGGCCTACCCAAACATATAACAAAAACACAAAATACAATGACCATGGCGTGACGTTAAGTGGACCACAAAAAAATATTAAATAATTACAATACTTGATAAGTGACAACAAACAACAAATATATACATATACATTTATTCCATTACTCAACGATATGAAAGCAGATCTAATTAGATTTAATAATCTTCCCATAAATCCTACAGGTACAAATAAACCTCTTTGGAAAGACATGGCTGGCAAAGTTTCTGTATTTAATGTTCGATTAATACCAATTACCCCACCGAAGACATTCTTTGAATAAGTATACTCAGTCATACCACTTTATATGGGCAACAACAATTCATAGAATAAAACGTCTGAGGGTGGTTTTAACCTTCCAGACTTGGAGTTGTATCAACTTTCTACCCAAGGCTTTTACTTGCGACATGATGTCTGGTTAAATGCACTAAAGAGGAACAATGCTTACATATTGAAGATGTGCATGCTCATGCCCAGAAACTTTTTAAGTGTCTAGTTTCAAAGGATAAAGTTTAGAACAATAACAACTTCATAGTTAAGAACAATATGAAAGGAAATTAAACGTATTCTACAATAACCAATATCACACTCATGGAACAATCCTTGGAAAGCTTTTCAGAATTGACTGTTAAATTGGTCCACATGGAAAACTAAAGGTATAGAAACCATACATTACTTGGTAACAGGAAATGATTTTTAATTCTGTCACGGAAATAATTGTACGTTTTGAACTGACCAAATAGTTTCAAATGACATGCAACTTAACAGTTACATTTCACAAAATGTTGATTTGAAACATTTTGGAAATCAGAAACCCCTTGAGGGAATCTTATTTGAGTCAGAAGATGAATGTTCATATGATAGGGAAGATATACAAAACCTTGCAGAGAGCATATCTAATTGACAATCTCTTAGAAAACAATATACACTGTTGGAACCAAGACTTAAAAAGAACTGATGCTCGCACAAGATGGAAGGAAAGTTGGAGCTTAACTAACAAAATTGCAGTTAATGAAAATGTACGCTTAATCCACTATAATCTAATATATAGAATATATTAATACAAGAGACAAAATTAACAAATTCTACAGCACAACGGCAGAGTCATGTCTTAAGGTAAAACTAATAATGACTCAATAATCCATACTTTTTGGGAATGCTATAAAGTCCAGAGGTTGTGGGCGGAACAAGGAAGTTGGTTGTCAGAAGTATTATAATGTAAACCTTTAATCCGTTTGTCTGCATATTTCAAGACATGGCATACGGGGTTGTAATGAGACCCAATAGGCTGGACGATTTTCTTCTCATCACTTATCTTGAAAAGAAAACGTGGAAATCAATCAATCAGCCATCATAAACACAATGGAAAAATCTCATGAGGTGAATGAGAAAAACAAATTGGTTAAATTTAATAAGGCCAAGTGGCAAAGAATAATGCAGGCAATAGGGATGGGGGTGTGAGCATGCATTTCTGGGCAGATGATATATAGTCATTGTTTGTGTGCGTCTTTAATTTGTTGTTTGTATGTATACGCTTGTATCTGGAGTGGATTTTGATTTAGATTTTTTTTTAAATATATACATTTAAAAAAAGTTATTGTGTAGCTAGGACAGGGGAAAATGTTGCCTCAATTAGCCCACTGTCGTGTCTTTGGCTATGCCGGATTAAGTGATATGACATGCTATTCTATAAAATAATTTCTCCGTAATAAATATTATCTGATTGAGCTAATCATGTAAATGTAATTAACTAGAGAGTCGGGGCACCACGAAATAATATTTATAGTGCTGTTATCTTCCGAAGAAACTCTTAAAGTCCTAGTAATATTTTACATCAATAGCAGTCAATATTAATCCCCACCTTAATTCAGTCTCATCTGAAAGTTGTAAAATCTTGATAATCTGCATGAACCCTGCCTAACAAGTTGAATCAGCAATACAAAATGTGGTTTAATTATTTATTTACTAAATACCCAACTAATCACACAGAATTATACATACACATAATTAATCATAACTTGATTATAAATTACGTCATAAAGGAAAACGTCCCTAGAAGGCGGAACAGATATGACACTTGTTATGCAAAAGAAAAGGGGCTGGGTTTGAGTGAAAGAGCGGGAAGACTGAGGGACACAGGGATAAGCTGTGCTATCATAAATACAGTATCTTATGCATTCCAATTTACCGCCCATTTGGAAAAGGAAAATGCAATAAATATTTACTCTCAGCTGCGCTTCGGTCGGTCGGTGGTAGATGGAAGGCCGTGTTGCCCAACCGAGTCCTTTGTCCTTTGAAGAAGGTCTCTGCTGGTAAATTGGGTACGTTGTAGTAACGTCGTTGCGTGGTAGATGGGATACTCTGTCTGTTCCTTCCTTACCTGCGTATGCAGCTGCTGTTGCTAACTCAACGGCTAGGAGGTATCACTTCTGTAGAGAATAAGAGTTCAAAGTTCATACCATTCGCAACCAAAGCTCATGGTGATGTTGGCTTCATTCTGTAGTTATTATCTGAACCATTCTAACATCGGACCGTCGTCCTCACATCCTCGGAACAGGAGGTTACATTGTTGTCAAGGATTTATATAGGAAGGGGGAGGAGGGCGTGGTTGAAAAGTTTTATAGCCCATGTCCCTGCACAGGGGCGGGCCACTGATTGAGCATAGCCCTAACCTTTTGAAAACCCAAATCTCACATTTTAGAAGCTAAAATCACATTTCATCCCATCACAAAGAATTTAATATTCAAACATTTAAATTGAACAACAATTCCATGTGAATCCGATAACTCTGATGTGTAGACTTTCCACTGTACAGTTTATATCATCTTAGCATTGATGAGAATGTCTTAGATGACAACCGAACTGACATCATATTCATTAAGTACCACTGCATATGTTCAGTTGGTCGGATTACCAGAATATAGTTCATTTCCCCCCGCCTTCTGATGTTCCCAGAATCTCTATGTTTACCAAAGGGGTTTGCAAATGTAACATCAGTAGGGTAGAGAGAGGAAAAAGGGGGGAAGAGGTATTTATGACTGTCATAAACCTACCCCCAGGCCAACGTCATAACACTACCCAGCTAGCTACAACGCAGCACACAGTGAAAGCGAGACTAAACAGGCCTGAACTCTCATGTCACTCTCATGAAGAAATGTGTCTTGTCCCCTCAGACCCTCACAAACTTCTAGAGATTCACCATTGAGAGCATCCTGTCAGGTTGTATCTACACCTGGTATGACAATTGCACCGTCCGCAACCACATGGCTCTCCAGAGGGTGGTGCGGTCAGCCCAATGCACCATCAGGGGCACACTGCCTGCCCTCCGGGAGGATCTACAGCAACTGGTGTCACCGGAAGGCCAAGAAGATCATTAAGGAGGCATGGCCTGTTTACCCCACGAGCATCTAGAAGGCGGAGACAGTAAAGTTGCATCAAAGCTGGGACTGAGACACTGATAAACAGCTTCTATCTCCAGGCCATCAGACTGTTAAACAGCCACCACTACATTTACATTTAAGTCATTTAGCAGACGCTCTTATCCAGAGCGACTTACAAATTGGTGCATTCACCTTATGACATCCAGTGGAACAACCACTTTACAATAGTGCATCTAAATATTTTAAGGGGGGGAGGGGGTGAGAAGGATTACTTTATCCTATCCTAGGTATTCCTTAAAGAGGTGGGGTTTCAGGTGTCTCCGGAAGGTGGTGATTGACTCCGCTGTCCTGGCGTCGTGAGGGAGTTTGTTCCACCATTGGGGAGCCAGAGCAGCGAACAGTTTTGACTGAGCTGAGCGGGAACTGTACTTCCTCAGTGGTAGGGAGGCGAGCAGGCCAGAGGTGGATGAACGCAGTGCCCTTATTTGGGTGTAGGGCCTGATCAGAGCCTGGAGGTACTGAGGTGCCGTTCCCCTCACAGCTCCGTAGGCAAGCACCATGGTCTTGTAGCGGATGCGAGCTTCAACTGGAAGCCAGTGGAGAGAGCGGAGGAGCGGGATGACGTGAAAGAACTTGGGAAGGTTGAACACTAGACGGGCTGCGGCGTTCTGGATGAGTTGTAGGGGTTTAATGGCACAGGCAGGGAGCCCAGCCAACAGCGAGTTGCAGTAATCCAGACGGGAGATGACAAGTGCCTGGATTAGGACCTGCGCCGCTTCCTGTGTGAGGCAGGGTCGTACTCTGCGGATGTTGTAGAGCATGAACCTACAGGAACGGGCCACCGCCTTGATGTTAGTTGAGAACGACAGTTTGTTGTCCAGGATCACTAGCCAGCTTCCGTCCAGTACTGTGCCCTCCACCCAGTACACAACTCTGCCCTTTAGGCACTGTCACTAGCCGGTTACCACCGAGTACTCTACCCTGAACCTTAGGCACTGACACTAGCCGGTTAGTCATTGAACACTGGAAACTTTGATAATGTTTGTATAATATTTAAATATCTACTGCTGTACAGCATTTGTTATATATTTTTTATTGGGATTTGTCATGCCTTGGTCATTGTATTTTGTGTTTTTGTTATATGTTTGGGTAGGCCAGGGTGTGACATGGGTTTATATGTTGTTTTCGTATTGGGGTTTGTATTATTTGGGATCGCGGCTGATTAGGGGTGTTGTTAGGCTTGGCTGCCTGAGGCGATTCTCAATCAGAGTCAGGTGCTTATCGTTGTCTCTGATTGGCAACCGTATTTAGGGAGCCATAGTTTCGCTTTGTATTTTGTGGGTGATTGTATCTGTCTCTGTGTTGTAGTCACCAGATAGGCTGTAATTAGTTTCACGTTCCGTTCTGTTGTTTTTGTATTTAGTATTCAGTTATTTCATGTACCGCGATTCATTTCATTAAAGTCATGAGTAACCAACACGCTGCATTTCGGTCCGACTCTCTTCCTTCAACAGACGAACGCCGTTACAGGATTATTGTGTGTTTGTTTGACATTTACTGTTTTGATTGATAGGAACTAGGAACATAAGCATTTTGCCATAACACCTCCTAACTATGCAACCAATAAAATGTGACTTGATTTGATTTGACTACTCTCAGTCACTCTGATATGAATAAACAAGTTGTGGGAGTGTCGAGGCTTTGCCCCTCACTGGCCAATCACAATGTGCTCCAAGGCGAAATATGTGGTTGCTTCAAGTTGTGTATTTACGGTCTTTTATGTATTGCCTTGGAATCAACTCCAATTCCAATGTTAGTCTGTTATAGTTTTCAAATGTCTTACAGAAACGAAATAACAAAATGTAGACCTCTCTTTGCTAAATAGTTGACTTGAACCCATTTGCAGTCCACATTGTTCTCAGTGGCGACCCGTCATTCAGGGCAGGTGGGGCACCTGTATTGAGCCCCACATTTATTGCATCTTTTTTTGTCAAATGAAGAGAAATAATGAAGATAAATTATAGATAAACCGTATTGGTGCTCATCGTCCATTGGACATAAACATTACATAAGTTGGAAATTGCAAATTCAACAATGAGTGGTTTGGAAGGAATCGTGACAGTGGCTAACTGCAAGCAATGCAACTGGGAAATCATTAATAAACAAGCTCAAACTGGGAAAATGTGTTTTGAATGTCCAACTCGTAATTGTAAATCCGGCCTCTCTTTCTTTGATGCCTCCTTCCTGTTCAAGTGAGCACATCACAACAAGGTGAGTCCTATAATGTCTTATATGCTCCGGCATAAATGATGTAATATGCCAGGGAGATATGTATACTGTAGCTAAGAAAGTAATACTAAGTGCATGTTGTCTAGTAAGATATTAGTAGCCCATGTGCTTCACCCTAATAATTTGGTATATTTTCACCTCTTAAAATTTCAACTACTATTCTGACTCGGTGGTGCACATCTAGCCTATAACCTGTTTTTGAGAAATGTAGTCATCGAATATTGTAAGAGCTTTCATTGTCTGCTTGTATGCCCCCTTTATTTATCCTACGGTTCTGACTTGGTGTCAGTAAATGAGGCTGAATGAACTGTTTTGCTGCCAGGCAAGGTTCCACTGATAGCCAGGTGTAGCAGTGGTAAGGTGTTGGGACTGCTGTTGGGACAGCTTTATGTAGGTCCTAACAGTTTGTGGGAACCGTTTGTCATCGTTATAGTGTAATTAATGTATTGTTTAATGTTGTGTTGTGTAGTGGCTTTGCTGGCATGCATCCCACTTTTTTTTTTTGCCTCACCAAGATTTACATGCTGAAATTGCCACTGATTGTTCTAAGTTATTGCATAGCTTCAATAGCACTAACACTGATATAGGTGCTAGGCCTACTGTAAATTGCATTATGGCTGAGCATGGACACGCAAAACATTGCCAATAAGCAAGATTAAATGCATTGATAAGGCATAAAAAGATAATGAATAATTCTAATCTAATTCTAAACAAAACAACAACTTGCTTTAAATAGCCATGTCACACTTACAGGCCCCATCTGTAAGTGAGAATATCCACTCATGCTGCTACCAAATAGGCCTATGTCATATGAACATAATTGTAACCATTTTACAGATCAGATCACATTCACACATCTCCAGACAATGCATTGCATGTGCCCCACGGACGATGCACCCATAAATACCAGGGAGGTGAATCATTCTAATAAGATTGCTTGTTTTTCATTTCATTTTATTACAATCAATCTGTTTTTTTTATAACAACAACAATAAATAAACGTAAAATGTAATTATATCATAAAATCAGCATGATAAATAAGACACACATTGCTTTTGAACCAGCCTTCTTTATAGTAGGCTTAAGAAAGGGCTTGGATTTTGAACATATGAAAAGGGAAAAAAACGATCCATTTTTGCAGGTTACAGATAACTTCTAAATACGAGGGTTACTGGTATTCGCCGAGGTTCTAATCTCTCCTTTCATGATGGACATGGACACGTAGCCTACATCATGGAGGGGGTTTTAGGCACGTGCTAAATGGGCCCTGCATGGCTAAAATAATGTGGACCTGCTTACAAAGTGGAGATAAAAAGGGAATGTCAGCTCACTGTTTTACTCTCAAACGTTATACTCTAATAAAGCTTCGGTGATTAAGCTTCATTTCCAAGAGGTTTCAGGAGCCAAACCCTTTATCGGCCATCTCGACTACTTTGTGATTGCATTGGGCAGGACAAAAAAAGGGGAGGCTATGCTTGGTTTTTAACCAAATAAAACAAAATGGGGAAAAAACATATTTTTTACATTTCTAAATATGAGGTACAGTATAAAGGCACCTAAAGCACACTAGGCTACTCATGTTCCATGCGCGTAAGGGCAAAGTGCATCACGGCTGGATAGGCTGCATTTCCCCTGTCAAGATTCATGCCATAACAAACTGCGTTACCACTAAAACCAGCTTGTGGTTGGTCTTAAATATCCCTATCAGCAATACCTGAAATTTGCACTTTGCTGAAATGATCACTTTGGATCATGTATTTCCTTCCCATGTCTCCGCCCTTCCCGTCTGAGTGCAAG
Organism: Oncorhynchus gorbuscha; assembly: GCF_021184085.1. Classification (NCBI taxonomy): domain Eukaryota; kingdom Metazoa; phylum Chordata; class Actinopteri; order Salmoniformes; family Salmonidae; genus Oncorhynchus; species Oncorhynchus gorbuscha. Next base: position 63,086,000 of record NC_060185.1, on the reverse strand, counting down.
CGAGCTGATATAAGACAGGTAAATTGCCGAACCTGGCGTTAGGGTTGGAAAATGCCAGTGCGGCTGTTTTTACGTGCAAACTAACAGGTGTTTGACACTAGTGCCACCTTAACGGCAGCCGAAAAAAACACGTTGCCTTAATGCCAGTGAAAATAGACACACACACACACACACACACACACACACACACACACACACACACACACACACACACACACACACACACACACACACACACACACACACACACACACACACACACACACACACACACACACACACACACACACACACACACACACACACACACACACACAGTGAGAATAAACAAGCCAACAGCCCTGAGGTCCCATCTGACCTAACTAGCGCGCACACACACACACTGAGAAAACAGGCTAATCCTGGCTAGCAGGAGGAAGGACAGCTAACAACCTCATTACAGACACTGCAGAGAGGATGTTTACTAAGCAACAAACAACAGTTCCTTCCTCTCACCAGGAGCCTCCTTAAGTGTGGAGAGAACAAATAGCCTTCATGCAGAGTTCGAAGACAACCATGAAGTGAGAGAATCAGTTTAAAGGCTCAGTGCAGTCAAAAACGTGATTGTACTGTATTTTATATATATTTCCACATTATGAGGTTGGAATAATACTGTGAAATTGTGATAATGACGATAATGCCGTTTGAAAAGACTGCATGACATTTCTGCCTGTTTTAGTGGGATCGAGTTTTGGCCTTTCTGGTGACATCAACAGGCGGTAAATTTGTAAACAGACCGCAAATAACAGCTAGTTTTGCCCTTTTCCCTCCCCACTCAGACCACTCCCAGACAGTCCTCGAAAAATGATTGCTTGAGAAATTGCTATTTTTGTTTCACTTTGACAATTTTACAGTAAGGTACTTAATTGTTACTCAGAAATGATTTGATATTGAGATAAAATCAGCTGTATTGGACCTTTAACCAAAGTGGGGAAAAGTAAGTGCCAGGGAAAGATGAGTGAGAGGGTGAAAAGAGAAGAGGAGGTCCAGAATGAAGGCCAAGGGAGAGACAATGACAATGGGCTCGATTTTAACAAACCTAACGCAATGGTAAATCTGAGAGCTGGCGGTAGCGCTATAGGTCAGGGGGTGGGTCGGAGATATTTTTGCTATTTTCACAGCCGGAATTATGAGTGGAGTAGCTGGCGATGGCGTGAAAGGGCTGGGTTTTAATTAATAAACAAGCTGTAGGTGTGACGAGGGCTTGGCCACTAATTGGCCAATGAACGCATTCCATGGCTTAATATGCATGCATTTTATCTCAAGTTTTGAAGGTTATTGAGGGTCTTTGCGTTGTCATCAACTCCATTTCGGCTGGGAGGAATATTCTAATCCTGGTCCATTGTGGATTGATACTACAGTTTATTACATAGCATAGGCTACGGTAACAAGTAATAACAAAACAAAAATCTGTGTTTGCTCAATAGCCTACATTAGGAGTGTTGGCAGTCAACATTGTTGTAATTGGCTTCAACAAGCCTAGCCGTGTAGGTCTTTACGGATCACAATTCTGCAAAATAAGAATGACTAGGCTTCCGTCGATTGTATTGTATGTCTGAGGCATGTTCTCAATAAGCAAAATTTAACCTAGGCCCATACCATAAGAGGCTGGTGGGAGGAGCTATAAGAGGACAGGGTCGTTGTAATGCCTGGAAAGGAAAACAAGCTGTTTTTTAAAACAACAAAACTATTTCTAAATAGGATGGGGTCAAAAGGGTGATATCATCAATTCCATCTTTCGTTTCACGTAGGCCTAAATGTCATTACTCACAACATTCGCACATCTATACAAAATCCTAGGCTCCTGTCAATTTTATTGTTACCCACAGTGCCTTTGGAAAGTATTCTGACCCCTTGACTTTTTCCACATTTTGTTACGTTACAGCCTTCTTCTAAACTGTATTACATCGTTTTTTTTCTTCCACTCAGCAATCTACACACAATACCTCATAATAACAAAGCAAAAACAGGTTTTCAGACATTTTTGCAAATGTATTAAATATCATGTTTACACAAGTATTCAGACCCTTTACTCAGTACTTAGTTGAAGCACCTTTGGCAGCGATTAGTGTTGAGTCTTCTTGGGTATGATGCTACAAGCTTTACATACCCATAGTTGTGGACTTCCTTTCTCTGCAGATCCTCTCAAGCTCTGTCAGATTGGATAGGGAGCGTTGCTGCACATCTATTTTCAGGTCACTCCAGAGATGTTTGATCAGGTTCAAGTCCGGGCTCTGACTTCGACCATTCAAGGACATTCAGTGACTTGTCTTGAAGCCACTCCTGCATTGTATTGGCTGTATGCTTAGGGTTGTTGTCCTGTTGGAAGGTGAACCTTTCACCTCAGTCTGAGGTCCTGAGCGCTCTGGAGCAGATTCTCATCAAGGATCTCTCTGTACTTTGCTCCGTTCATCTTTCCCTCGATACTGAGCAGTCTCCCAGTCCCTGCTGCGGAAAAACATCTGCCACCACCATGCTTCACCGTAGGGATGGTGCCATGTTTCGTCCAGACGTGATGCTTGCCATTCAGGCAAAATAGTTCAATCTTGGTTTCATCAGACCAGAGAATCTTGTTTCTCATGGTCTGAGAGTCCAAGCAGGCTTTCGTGCCTTTTACTGAGGAGTGGCTTCCGTCTGGACATTCTACCATAAATGCCTAATTGGTGGAGTGCCACAGAGATGGTAGTCCTTCTGGAAGGTTTTTCCATCTCCACAGAGGAACTATAGATCTCTGTTCGAGTTACCTCTGTGACCAAGGCCCTTCTTCCCCGATTGCTCAGTTTGGCCCGAGTTGCCAGCTCTAGGAAAAGTCTTGGTGTTTCCAAACTTCTTCCATGATGGAGGCGACTGTGTTCTTGGGTACCTTCAATGCTGCAGAAATGTTTTGGTACCCTTCCCCAGATCTGTGCCTGGACACAATCCCATCTCGGAGCTCTATGGACAATTCCTTCGACCTCTTGGCAATCAAGTTGTTAGAAACATCTCAAGGATGATCAATGTAAACAGGATGCACCTGAGCTCAATTTTGAGTCTCATAGCAAAGGGTCTGAATACTTATGTAAATAAGGTATTTCTGTTTTTTATATTTAATACATCTGCAAAAAATGTATAAAAAACTGTTTTCTCTTTGTTATTAAGGGGGTATTGTGTGTAGATTTCCGAGGAATTATTTGATTGAATCCATTTCAGAATATGGCTGTAATGTAATGAAATGTGGGAAAAGTCAAGGGGTCTGAGTACTTTCCGAATGCATTGTATTAATATGTCATTATAGGAGGACTGAATAGTATGGACTGGAGGAGCGTGACCTTGGTAATCGGTCGAGGGGCGCTCTTTGAAAATGAGGCTGGATAGCCTACTTGAACAAGCGAAATTAAGTGTGCAGGTATGTGAATTGTGAATTATGAAAAAGCCTGATGGCAAAAAAATAAACAAATATTTCAAAGCACTCTCAGTAGACCATTTAAAACCATTTATTCATAGGCTACTTTGCTAATGGCCTTGGATAAAACGTTACACCTATGTGATTCCGCTAAACCAGGTTAGGCTACGCTTGGTTTATAATCAAATTAGACGAAATGGGGGGAAACCAATCGTTTTTTAAAAGGTTTCTAAATACGACATTCACCGGCACAAGAGGCACATCTCTTTTCCACTGTGCATCATGGCTGGATAGGCTGCGCTTCCGCTCTCAAAACCCCATGCCATTATCAACTGGGCTACGGTTAAGTCCTGCTTTTTGTGGATCTAAAAAAGTTCAATTAGCGCTGAATAAAATGGTGGCTTTTTTTTAAGGTCACACTTCAAATATTGCCACCTCTCCCACATCAGCACAAAAGAGATGATGTTAGACAGGTAAATTGCCGAACCTGGCGTTAGAGCTGGAAAATGCCAGTGGACCAGTTTTGTTTTTAATGATGGAATTGCGAACTAACATGCATTTGACACTTGCGCCTCCTTAGTGCACGCCGAAGATAGAGCCCGGAGTAGCGTTAATACCACACTCGCACACTGTCGGAATGCCTAGAGAGATATCTCATCCATATGGACAAGACTCTAAGGTGAGGACTGCTTGGGAACGTAATCCAGCAATTCTGAACGAATGTCACAGGGCGGACTCCCATGCGTGCGTTCACACACACACTCTTAGGTAAAGTGCTGTCTGAGTGCGTTGGTTCGTTTTGGAATTCCAAAGGTGTGTATGTTGGGGCTGTGTCACACGTGGAAGTTATATTTGGAATTAATAGTTTAAGTTCTAGGTAACCACCATCCCTTACACGCATACAAACACACACACACACACACACACACACACACACACACACACACACACACACACACACACACACACACACACACACACACACACACACACACACACACACACACACACACACACACACACACACACACACACACACACACACACACACACACACACACACACACACACACACACACACACACACTCTTTCACTCACACGCAGACGCGCGCACACACCTCTACCCTCCTGTTCTTCATCCCTTTGCCTGAAGGTGGATACTGTGTACACACACATAGACACACAGACACACACACACCTCTACCCCCCTGTTCTTCATCCCCTTGCCTGCAGGTGGATACTGTGTACACACACATAGACACACAGACACACACACACCTCTACCCTCCTGTTCTTCATCCCTTTGCCTGAAGGCGGATACTGTGTACACACACATAGACACACAGACACACACACACCTCTACCCCTTCCTTCCTTTTACTTCAGTCATACAGTATATTCATCAGTATTCCACATACAAACTCAGACACACAGTGAAGCTTTGGGTTTGTCTCAGATTATGGTCCTATCCAAGCCACGATCCAAATGTTTCTTTCATCTTTACACATTTCCTGTCAAGATCTCTCAGCCCCGTCCTGCACACCTGTAATAGTCAGGGACCAACTTTGAAAATGGTACTTCGGTCAGCCAATAAAGATAAACTAAACTCCTTTGACTGCATTTACCCATGCAGCCCAATTCTGATCTTTTGCCAATGTCTTTTGTCTTTTGACAAATCAGATCCAATTTTTTGCCAATAATTCGTAAAAAGATCAGAATTGGACTGACTGTGTAAACACCGCCTTAGAGTCTAAATGAATAAACAAATTTGAGTGCTAGGGTGTGTTTCAGATCTATCCAGATAGACTGACGAATGCATTAGGCTGTTCTTTATGTAAAACGATGTACTCAGCAAATCTCTCTTGCCAGTCTTCCTTGTATTACTGTCCTGTACACAATACAGCCCTATCATCAGTACCGTGCTGCTGTGTCTATTATCAGGCCATCACTCACTTCCTTATTGAATTATGCTAATACCAATGAAAGCCTGATGGATGACAGACAGCAGGCTGAGCCAATCAGTGTCATCACTCCAATGGACGAAGCATTGGTTAATCATTCCCTGCCTCCCGTACTTACTTCCTGATAACAGTATCCTTCAGTCTCTGGCTCCGTAATGAACTGTAATATAGCAGAGTAATGATGACGCACAGATATTGTAATCAATATCCACCTTATGCATATTTTATCCACGTGGCGACACAGCCAGGGAAGCAGAGGAGGAGATGAGAGGTGATTAAAACCTATAGCTCTCTGTGTGGTTTAATGAATGGCTTTGTGACAGAAGGATTATTGAGTTACAAGACAAACGGAGTGCCTCACGCGCACATCCTCAGTCACTCACATGCACACAGACATTGACAGTAAGCTCATGCAAAAGGAGCAGGCACAATGTTGGATACCTCAGGTCACTTCCAATCATCCAGGTTGCTATATGGGAAATGAGGATCCTCTGTGTGGTAGGACTCAGTCACATTCTGTTCATTCACTCAGTCTGTTCGTTCTGAATACGTTCTGAATGTCTTATTGCACACCCCCACAGTAGTCTCTCTAACACACACACACACACACACACACACACACACACACACACACACACACACACACACACACACACACACACACACACACACACACACACACACACACACACACGCACGCACGCACGCACGCACGCACGCACGCACGCACGCACGCACGCACACACACACACACACACACACACACACACACACACACACACACACACAAAGCTATCCTCTCACATGGCATGTTATTCAAAACATGATCCTTTACCATCTTCGAGCAAACAGTCATCTACTCTCACAGCCAGCTAGTTCCAGTGCACCGTTGCTGATCTAAATTAATCTCTCTTTATTTTTGATGAGTGGACATGAGAGAGAGAGCGAGAGAGAGAGAGAGCTCCCCTTTCATCTCTTTGGTAGCCTATTGAAGGACATACAAGGACAAAGCATCCCTCCCTACCTCTGCCCAAAAGCACCATCTTGCGTTTCCCCCCCCCCCCTCTCTGCCTCTAAATCACTCCTCTGTCCTACTCCCCCCCTCTGCCCTGTAACACTACTCTGATTGACTTTAGGGTTCACTGCTGCCCTGTACAGTTTAAGGCCCTCTGGGATATCCCTTGCCCAGTGTTGTGTGAATAACTCCCTGTGAAATCTGCTACCTCCCTCAGTCTCAACTCAACTCAACAGTCTCGACTAACTCCCACTACAACTCCCCCACCGCCACACCTAACCCAACCCTCAAACTCATCTTCGCCAAACTCAAACCTCAATCACACCTATCCCCAAAACTCACCGTACCCCAACCTCCTTCCTCGACCTCACCTCACCCTCAGTCTGACCCCAAATCCTCACAGTCACTCCCTCTCCCCGTTCCACTTCCCAGCCACAACCAAGCCACATCCTCCCATCTCCTCAGCTTTCCTCTCACTCAGCTACAGAGTACATGTTAGTGTGTGACTGGGCGCTCTACCCCTCTCGACACTTTGAGGCAAAGCCTTTGATTCGTGTTTATCTCGTCAGGGCTCACGCTCCAGTGACGATCGTTTCCATTTAAAGCCGTTCTGTTCCAGCAATCATCCCCATTTGCATATAAAGCACTTTCATTCCCCAAGTTCTGAGAACATGTCTACGACTACAACATGCACACCGTGCTAACCGGCAGACGTCGAAATACACGCACGTTGAAGTGCTTGATTTGAATCCGCAAATCGTATTACAGTCAACAAGGATTCCAAAATGTCTAAGGACACGGCTAACCCGGACACTTGGATAGAAAAAGCCCTTTCTACTCTGTACAGCTAGGCTGCCTATGACTGCCGACACATAGCAGTACCTCGCTAGCTGCTCCGCCTCTTGTCCATCGCCCCTTGTCAGCCTACGCACCGAGACTCCCAAGCAGCGGCACCGCAAGTTTGCACCGACGACCAAGTCTGTTCAGTCGCGACACGAGGGGCTGGCAGCGACTTGGGAGCAAAGGCCCTTGTAAGAGGGCTCCTGAGTGTCACCGCGGTCCAAGGCACTGCACCTCAGTGCAAGCGGCGTCACTGCAGTCCCTTGTTGGAATCCAGGCGGCCTCACATAAGGCCGGGATTGGGAGTCCCACAGGGCGGCGCACAATTGGCCCAGCGTCGTCCGTGTTTGGCCGGGGTAGGCAGTCATTGTAACTAAGAATTTGTTCTTAACTGACTTGCCTTGTTGAATAAAGGTTCAAATTCAAAAAATTGTCAAAAGAGCATCCAACTTCCAAAATGAGCACCTCCCTGTGGCCTCCCCCACAACAACAGCTGGCATATTTGGAATATAAGAAAACGCATCATCATCAACATCAAACTATCCTCCACTGACAAGAGAAAGAAATTGCGCTCGTTTTTTGGGACTGTCTGTATCACCACAGTAGCTATACGGCCAACCAGACGTATGATCGGCAACCATTAACAACGTGTGCAAGAGACGCAAATAACATTTGACAACTGTGATAAACCAAACGAAACAAGGTACCAAAAGTGCTGGGTTGTATTTAGTTGGTAGAACCTGCAACCTCGCCTTAACAGTAAAAGTTAGAATGTCACACACACACACACACACACACACACACACACACACACACACACACACACACACACACACACACACACACACACACACACACACACACACACACACACACACACACACACACACACACACACACACACACACACACACACACACACACACACACACACACACACACACACACACGCCCCCTTTAAGGCCCTTTTCTATCACATAACTCTTCTCTATACCACAGTATCTTACTGAAGGAGCAATTCAAATGAGAAGCCAATGTGTTCTCACTCATTTAATTGAAGTAAGAACTGGGTGGTGTTGATTGACATAGTGTTAACCCTGTACATCGCAGGGTTGTGATGTGCTGTGCTGTCCAAAGTAGGGTTCATTCTGAGCCTGACCCATGGCTAATGAGCACAGGTTTCTATAGGGGAAGGATATCCAGCTAGGGGAGGTCAGGGGAGCCTAGTGGGAAGCAGGTAGATCGTGAGAGAGAGAGAGAGAGAGAGAGAGAGAGAGAGAGAGAGAGAGAGAGAGAGAGAGAGAGAGAGAGAGAGAGAGAGAGAGAGAGAGAGAGGGAGATAGAGAGCAAGGATATAGGAGAGAGAGACACATAACAGGGATATTGGAGAGAGCGAGAGAGCGAGAGAGAGAGAGAGAGAGACAGAACAGGGATATAGAAGAGAGAGAGGGACAGAACAGGGATATAGGAGAGAGACAAGGAGAGACAGAACAGGGATATAGGAGAGCTACAAGGAGAGAAAGAACAGGGATATAGGAGAGAGACAAAGAGAGACAGATCAGGGATATAGGAGAGAGACAATGAGAGACAGAACAGGGATATAGGAGAGAGACAGAACAGGGATATAGGAGAGAGAGAGTGAGAGAGAGAGAGAAAGAGAGAGAGAGAGAGAGAGAGAGAGAGAGAGAGAGAGAGAGAGAGAGAGAGAGAGAGAGAGAGAGAGAGAGAGAGAGAGAGAGAGAGAGAACAGGGATATAGGAGAAAGAGACAGAGAGAGACAGAACAGGGATATAGGGGAGAGAGAGACAGAGAGAGACAGAACATGGATATAGGAGAGAGAGAGACAGAACAGGGATATATGAAAGAGAGAGAGAAACAGAATAGGCATATATGAGAGAGAGAGAGAGACAGGACAGGGATATAGGAGAGAGAGAGAGAGATTTTATCTTATGTCCTTTAACTATTTGTACATTGTATATATATATACATAATATGACATTTGTAATGTCTTTACTGTTTTTAAACTTTTGTATGTGTAATGTTTACTGTTAATTTTTGTTGTTTTTCACTTTATATATTCACTTTGTATGTTGTCTACCTAACTTGCTTTGGCAATGTTAACACATGTTTCCCATGCCAATAAAGCCCTTGAATTGAATTTAATTGTATTGAGAGAGAGAGAGAGAGAGAGCGAGAGAGAGAGAGAACGGGGATATAGGAGAGAGAGAGACAGAACAGGGATATAGGAGAGAGAGACAGAGAGAGACATTACAGGGATATAGGAGAGAGAGAGAAAGAGAGACAGAACAGGGTTATCTGAGAGAGAGAGAAAGAGAGAGACAGAATAGGGATATAGGAGAGAGAGAAAGAGAGAATGTTCTCTGCTGATCCTTAGACCTGAGGCTGTCTACTGCTGTGTTATAATGATCTGTTGTTCAAATAGCTAAATAACCTCCACCTGTATTACAGTGAATTAACATGACTTAGTACAGAACACAGATAGATACTCTGCCTTAGAGCATTATATTGTTTATGTTTCTGGTGCTCTTGCTGTGAGCTCCCAGACACCCTTGTGGTAGGCATGTGGTCTGCTCGTTAACGAGGATTGTGTGTGTGTGTGTGTGTGTGTGTGTGTGTGTGTGTGTGTGTGTGTGTGTGTGTGTGTGTGTGTGTGTGTGTGTGTGTGTGTGTGTGTGTGTGTGTGTGTGTGTGTGTGTGTGTGTGTGTGTGTGTGTGTGTGTGTGTGTGTGTGTGTGTGTGTGTGTGTGTGTGTGTGTGTGTGTGTGTGTGTGTGTGTGTGTGTGTGTGTGTGTGTGTGTGTGTGTGTGTGTGTGTGTGTGTGTGTGTGTGTGTGTGTGTGTGTGTGTGTGTGTGTGTGTGTGTGTGTGTGTGTGTGTGTGCGCGTGCGCGCTTGTGTATGTGTGAAAAAAGAAACAAACAAAAAGAAAGAAAGTAAGAATGAGACAGAAAAAAAAGAAAATAAATAGAGGGATAAAAGACCAACACCCAAATCTGATCTTATACAAACAAAGTGTAATGAAATACTTCATTCTGTAGGGAGGCAAGTAGACAGATGCAATCCCAAATGGAATTACATGTCATTCACTTTCCTCTGTTTTGATTGTTATCCAGCGATCTAATTTTCGTTAGGTAGCAGGGGAAGGGAAAACTATGCTGACTCTCGGATGGAAAAGATTGTTTGCCAATAAATTACGGGAACCCGCCTCATCATCTTCTCTGGTATCTCTCTAGCAACAAACTTTAAAAAAGCAATTTCTCCCAAGATGGTCCTTGTCAGGTTTTGAGAGCAGTGTGTGCTTTCGGAGTGCTGTTAAACAGAGTTCTAACCCAGAAAAACAATGTGAAATAGGCAGAGAGGAATTTCATCTCCGATTCAGAGACTCATACGTACGGAAGAATAAAACATTACTCCATTCTACAGCAAGAGCAAGAGCTCAAGTGAATTCTGGGATGGATAAAGGAGGAAAACAACAAAAACAGATTGAGCAGAAATTGGAATATTCCCTAAACAATGATGGTTCTGCCACGCCAATTTGTTGTACCATTATGACATCACAGAGGGAGATCATCGGAGGGCAGTGAATCTGGAGTGGAGGTCTCTTCACAAGGGTTATCTCTCTCTGTCCAGCATCCGCTGGCCAAGCTGGCTGAGCGAGAGAGCCAGGGTGTGTGTGTACACACTCACACACATACACCACAACCTTGTATCACGAGCTCTCAATAACATCTCCACTGTAAAAGGAGGAGACAGAGACAGAAAGAGGGGGGGGGAGATACATTTGGACAGAGTCAAATAAAGAGAGGAAGTGAGAGAGGGTGAGGTTAAAAAGGAGAGAGAGGAAATAAGTTATTGAGAGAGAGAGAGAGAGGGAGAGAGAGAGAGAGAGATAGAGAGAGAGAGAGAGAGAGAGAGAGAGAGAGAGAGAGAGAGAGAGAGAGAGAGAGAGAGAGAGAGAGAGAGAGAGAGAGAGAAAGAAAGAGGGGGAGATACATTTGGACAGAGTCAAATAAAGAGAGGAAGTGAGAGAGAGGTGAGGTTAAAAAGGAGAGAGAGGAAATAAGTTATTGAGAGAGAGAGAGAGAGAGAGAGAGAGAGAGAGAGAGAGAGAGAGAGAAGAGAGAGAGAGAGAGAGAGAGAGAGAGAGAGAGAGAGAGAGAGAGAGAGAGAGAGAGAGAGAGAGAGAGAGAGAGAGAGAGAGAGAGAGAGAGAGAGAGAGAGAGAGAGAGAGAGAGAGAGAGAGAGAGAGAGAGAGAGAGAGAGAGAGAGAGAGAGAGAGAGAGAGAGAGAGAGAGAGAGAGAGAGAGAGAGAGAGAGAGAGGTAGAGAGAAAAAAAACAAGTTTGTTCTTGTTTGTCACTCTTGGTCTCCTTCAAACAGCCTAAAAACAGCCTGTCTCAGTTAATCATCAAGGCGATTGACAAATTCACCCTCCAGCTGTCAGTTCAGCCATCCAGATGGGAGATTATACCTCAGCCCTGTCAGTACAACAGAGACTGCAACAACATCACGGTGGAAAACGCATGCAAAAGTAACAGGGGAAAACACTATAATATAACAACATCAATCCCTTGAAAAGAGCCCTAGAGAATAAAATAATGTTAATAAAAGGAAGAATGTCTGGACATGTAATGGCATCAGCATCCAAATTAATAAAAAGTTTAAATTGACTGAGGAGGAAATAAAAATGTGTGTAAACACACTTGACATAACAAGGCGAATGAGAGAGCATTCAACAGAAGAGTGTGTGTGTGTGTGTCTGCATGGCTAAACTAACAGGTGGCCAGTCAAGATGCGACACAATGATTCACCTTTGACCCCAGACCTTGCCTATCATTGGTTAATGAGCTCACAGGTTCTCATCACACCTCTGACCTCTTGACACATTGTCATCCTTATCTTCGTGGAGGGGTTAACTTGTCATGGACAGACCTGAGGGAGAGGAGGAGGGGAGGGAGAGCAGGAAAGAGAGAGAGAACGAGAGGCACATGCAGGCATACACACAGGCTCGCACGCACATTCTCAAACACGCTCACACACACACACACCCACACGCACGTGCACACACACACACACACACACACACACACACACACACACACACACACACACACACACACACACACACACACACACACACACACACACACACACACACACACACACACACACACACACACACACACACACACACACACTTGTTAAATTGATTGGTGATGCAGGTGGCTGTGGATAATAGCTGAAGGTTGACTCTGTGGAGGGTCTTATTAGTGATATTTCTTATTAGTGATATGTCTGTGTTCTAACAGTAGGACACACACAGCCACAGCCTGATTAAACACATTACATTAACGAAAGGCCTTCATTAAATGTATAATATTGTTAGAGATAAAATACCTGGAAGCTCTACAAATGTACTAAGAACTGTATGAACTTGTAATCGATCCCTGACAACGCCCACACACAATCACTCATACAATAGCATATTTCAAATTTCGGAAGGGGAGGGGACATTTGGCCCATACACTTGCCTGTAAATTGCAAAAAGAGAGGGCGGAGCTTCTCGTTCTCGTGACACTCCTCATTTAAGCATCTATTCATCTCTTCTCTTTAACATGTATGAGAATTAGTCAAGCATCTGACCAATTAAGCAATAATTGAGTTCTTGGTTAACCAAGATGATATGTCAATAGACACACATCATTAAATATCAGGTAAACAACAGAATATAACACACACTATCTTGCTTGTTAAACAGAATCAGTTGCAGAACACATCTCCCTTTTCCCAGTACAGTCAATCTACAGTGGTCATTTTCCCCTTGAGCTGTGTGGGGAGAACACAGTGACACTACGGGATGAGAAGCAGAGATGTTTCAATTACATAACCGTGAACAATAGACGCCAATTCATTTGATTAGCATATTCAAATACAGAACGGATGGGCATTATGATCATGAACCCATCGAATAGGATTAGCTATTAATTGTACAAGCTTTTCAATAATTCAAGATGAGGCCAGGATCAAATGAATTGCTGCCCACGTACCTGTTTATATACGCAGTTCGGAAGTCCTTGTCATTCCACCAAGGCACGTTCTGGGGGTTGAACTCCAGAGAGGACTCTCAGTGTTCATTTCAGGGCTATTGATGTCACCTTCGGTCCAGAAGACAAAAGAAAGACTTCATTGATTTGTTGTTAAGTCTTCCAATCACTGGAGTGAGAAGGGAATCTCTCTATAATGGAGTTATTCATATTGAATATGTGTTAAACAAGATGTCAAGTTGAATTAAACTGCCATTGTCTTTTGACAAGACGGGAAATTAAACTTTTCTCGAACTTCTTTCTGCCCAGCTTAGTGTCCCGCTGGGATGAAGGGCTGCCTGCACAGAGAGGGAAAGGACTGCAGCTTTCATCATGCCATCCGCCCCACAGAATCTCCCATGGTGCAATGCTCCACAAGGAACCAGAGGCTATTCAAGGCATTAAATGGTTATGCAAAATGATACTATTTTTAGGAACACTTTCTCCTGATATACCCAAGTCTGTAGGACAAGTATTCTAAAGTAAAGCTCAAACATGCTTCTACCATTGACATAATTCATAGTTTAACATTCTAGACAAACACACATAATTCCCATCATTAAAGGGGCAGTGTGGTCAAAAAAACGTGATTTCCTGTGTTTTATATATATTCCACACTATGAAGTTGGAATAACTACTGTAAAATTGTGAAAGTGATAATGCCGTTTTAGTGTAAGAGATGTTTGAAAGGACCGCCTGAAATGTCTGCCTTTTTTTGGTGGGATGGAGATTTAGCCTGCCTGCCAATAACAGCTAGTTTTCAGGTTACATATCCCTCGTCCAATTAGATCCCTCACTCAGACCACTCCCAGACACTCCGAACAAAATTCCAGCTTTAGAAATTGTTCTTGGCAAAGAAGCTATTTTTTTTGCTTATTTTTCATTTTTATTTTAATTGAACAAAATAACAGTAAGGTATTTCATTATTACACTGAAATGATTTGATATTGAGATTTTAAAAAAATGTCTGTATTTGGCCTTTAAAGTCCTTGGTGAGAAATTGCAAGGACAGACAGATAATATATAGCCCCCACACTCACCCACTCATCCCCATTAAATGGCTAGAGCACATCTGCAAGGAAGGTCCCATATTGGACGACTTTAGACATATTCTGTAATGTGGTCCTCTGATGTTTTATAAAACCCACAATCACAATGTGAAGATGTGGGCTTTGAGTGGGTTGTCATCCAATCAAAATCAAATCCATGCACCAATCCTAGCCCTGCGTGTATCGTTTCAACCAAAACTCTGATCCCACACGCTCAACCTCACAGTGCAATGCCAAGCACACACACACACACACAACACACACTTATAATATGATCCAAGATTGTTTTGAGGAGTATTTTCTCATCTTTTGAGTCCTTAGTCAGCTAAGACACTATCCATTCATCCATTGCCTGGAATGACCGCTGCATTTACTCTCTTCCAAGATAAGCCTCGTATTCATCTACTGATCTGGTGTAAACTACAGCACTAGGCAAGGCTCCCTTGTAACATGGATTTCTGTCTCGATGCCTGATCAGATAAAGGAGGAAGGAGATAGTGGGGGTTTTGATGGTGTGGTTTTGAGGCAGACGAGTATGAGAAGTGGACATAAGGACCGGGTGACTTCAGAGTGCTTTCCAAGAAGAGAGGAAAACACATCCGGGTCAATTAACTGTGCATTAGGATTGACTCTCATTATTCATTTCATTTCTCTGTCTCGTCCAGTTGTGACTAGAAGGAGTACGGCTCCTCCTTTTCGTAGCAGGTTAGGAGATAGTTTTAGCTAACCTAACCCTAACTCTTTCCCTGAACATTTTCCTAACCTTGCTATGTTAATTCTCCAAACCTGCTGCGTAAGTTCAACTAACCTGCCACTTAAGTATCTAGAGGAAAGTGGCATTAGAAGACCATATGATTATTCCCCTCTTGAAGAGCTGAGGGAGAATCAGTCATACTGTTCATTAATAAAAGAAGGAGAGAAGGAGGGGAGGGGAACGTTGGAGCAGAGGGTAAGATATGTAGTGACAACCTCAAGTCATCAGGCTTTCATTCTTTACCGTAGTAATTATTTTTCATTACAGCCCTGAGACGACTACTAATCTAGACCTCTGCTTGCATCCCTTCTCCTCAACGCCCCTCATATCCTCTCCTCTCCATCCCCGCTCATCCCGCTTTTTGGACCAATTTGAAATGAACACATCAACCTCTTTAAACGCAATCTGAGATAAGAAAAGCTACAACGCCTATCATTTGAAATAAGACTTTTAATACAGCTGTCACGCCCTGACCATAGAGAGCCCTTGTTTCTCTATGGTGTAGTAGGTCAGGGCGTGACTAGGGGATATTCTAGTTTATCATTTCTATGTCGTGTCCTAGTTTTATTTTCTATCTTGGTGTTTTTGTATGATTCCCAATTAGAGGCGGATGAGATAACAAAAGCTCAGGTTGCCCAGCCCGGCGGAGATACAATCTTCGGCAAAATCATTCGCAAGGAGATTCCTGCAAAAATGTTATTTGAAGATGATCGTTGTCTCTAATTGGGGATCATATTTAAGTGACTATTTTTCCCACCTGTGTTTGGGGGATATTATTTTTGTATTTGTGCATGTGCACCACGTAGTCACTTTCCGTTGTTCGTTTATTTGATTTATTGTTTTTGGCTTCAGTTTCACTTTATAATAAATATGTGGAACTCAACATCCGCTGCGCCTTGGTCCTGTTCTTGCAACAACCGTGACAACAGCAGGGTTTTAAGTATCCTCGTGTGAATGTAGGACTTTAATTCCTCTGTGTGAAATGTTTTGTTTGTGTGTTCCACCATTGGAAATCAAAGCAACCCAAATCTGATCATCTACTGGCGCTAAGAACTAACAAGGAGTCCGATGGAAGTGGAGCATCGCTCATTGACAGGGAGTTTGGAAACCAAGAAGCCAAACAGTGGGCAGCCTTATATCAACAACACAAGAGAAATTACATCACAACAACTCAAGAGAAGTGACATCGCAACAACACAAGAGAAATTACATCACAACAACACAAGGGAAATGACATCACAACAACAGAAATGACATCACTACAACACAAAAGAGAGGTGACCTCACAACAGAACAAGAGAAATGGCTAACCGGACTATTTGCATTGTGTGACCAAACCCAACCCCTCTTTTACGCTGCTGCTACTCTCTGTTTATCATATATGGATAGTCACTTTAACTATACATTCATGTACATACTACCTCAATTGGTCCGACCAACCAGTGCTCCCGCACATTGGCTAACCGGGCTATCTGCATGGTGTCCTGCCACCCACCAACCCATCTTTTACTCTACTGCTACTCTCTGTTTATCATATATGCATAGTCACCATATCTACATGTACATACTACCTCAACCAGCCTGGCTAACCGGTGTCTGTATGTAGCCTCGCTACTTTTATAGCCTCGCTACTGTATATAGCCTCGGTACTGTATATAGCCTCACTACTGTATATAGCCTCGCTACTGTATATAGCCTTCCTACTGTATATAGCCTCGGTACTGTATATAGCCTTCCTACTGTATATAGCCTCTCTACTGTATATAGTCTCGGTACTGTATATTGCCTTCCTACTGTATATAGCCTCGCTACTGTAATTTTTCAGTGTCTTTTTACTGTTGTTTTATTTCTTTACCTACCCATTGTTCACCTAATACCTTTTCTGCACTATTGGTTAGAGCCTGTAAGTAAGCATTTCACTGTAAGGTTGTGTTGTGTTCGGCGCACGTGACAAATCAACTTTTGATTTGATTTGAAACGCCATCGAAACGACATGAGATGAATGGCAGCACGATAATAAAACAGAGGTGACGCCACAACAAGAAGCAGCATTGCAAACATCCATGAAACAGAGCGACATCCTAACAACCGGCGTCCCAACTCTTAATTGTCCTAAAGAGCCCCCATGCATCACTAGTACTAAACACAGTCCTCATCTACACACAGTCGCTGACGCCCCATTCCCTGATAATAATGTGTCCGCGAGTTGCCCCGGGCTACAGCGTGTCTCTGTTAGTTTAACACCAGAGCGTTGTGTCAATTACTTTTATCATTAAGGCACGAAGACTCATCAAATATGAATGGGATATTGATGCAGGGACTGTTCCAACAGAGAAGGCTGTTATATATATATTATTAAAAGACTGAACGTAGAGCTACACATATGAATGACGTCAGACTCCGCTTTCACAATGCAGGCAGTTCTGAGGTGGTTTCCCCTGGTCACAGAGAGGTCAGTGTAGTAGAGAGAACAGCCGTGCTCATTCAGGTCAACACAGTCCACACGCTTTGGCAGATATTGTTCTGGACTGCTGCTGAGTCTGGGAGTTCTAACAGGAGTTTTAGATCCATTTCTGGGAATAGGAGAGAGAGATGGTGGGAATAAGGGGGAGGAGGGGGAGGAGAGTGAGTAGGGAACGAAGAGTTCACCATCTCATCAATATTCAGTGCTGGTGTACTACGTTTGGCTGAAGATTGTGCTCATAAAACAAGGTCTGTACAGTACATATTTGTATAACACCAACCAACGTACACTGAGATTACGGAACATTAAGGACACCTGCTCTTTCCATGACATAGATTGACCAGACGAACCCAGGTGAAAGCCATGAACCCTTATGGATGTCACTTGTTAAATGCAATTCAATCCATGAAGGGGAGGAGACGGGTTAAAGGAGGATTTTTAAGCATTAAGAGAATTGAGACATGGATTGCGTGTGTGTGCCATTCAGAGGGTGAATGGGCAAGACAAAATATTTAGGGACCATTGAATGGGGCATGGTAGTAGGTGCCAGGCGCACCATTTTATGTCAAGAACTGCAACGCTGCTGGGGTTTTCCACACTCAACAATTTCCCATGTGTATCAAGAATGGTCCATCACCGAAAGGACATCCAGCGAACATGACAGAACCGTAGGGAGCATTGGAGTCAACATGGGTCAGCGTCCCTGTGGAACGCTTTGACACCTTGTAGAGTCCATGCCCCGACGAATTGAGGCTGTTCCGAGGGCAAAGGGGGGGGGGGTGCAACTCAATATTAGGAAAGTGCTCTTAAAGGTCTCTACACTCAGCGTATATCTGCAACCAAAAATTCAGAGATTTCCATACCCAACTATAACATCTTCCATCAAGATAGAACTGCCAAAGGGGGCGGAGTCGCAGTCTCCTGCAGAGATAGCCTGCAAAGTAATGTCATACTTTCCAGGTCCATACCCAAACAGTTTGAACTACTAATTTTGAAAATTACTCTCTCCAGAAATAAGTCTCTCACTGTTGCCGCCTGCTACCGAGCACCCTCAGCTCCCAGCTGTGCCCTGGACACCATTTGTGAATTGATCGCCCCCCATCTAGCTTCAGAGTTTGTTCTGTTAGGTGACCTAAACTGGGATATGCTTAACACCCCGGCAGTCCTACAATCTAAGCTAGATGCCCTCAATCTCACTCAAATCATCAAGGAACCCACCAGGTACAACCCTAACTCTGTAAACAAGGGCACCCTCATAGACGTCATCCTGACCAACTGGTCCTCCAAATACACCTCCGCTGTCTTCAACCAGGATCTCAGCAACCACTGCCTCATTGCCTGTATCCGCCACGGAGCCGCAGTCAAACGACCACCCCTCATCACTGTCAAACGCTCCCTAAAACACTTCTGTGAGCAGGCCTTTCTAATCGACCTGGCTCGGGTATCCTGGAAGGACATTGACCTCAACCCGTCAGTTGAGGATGCCTGGTCATTCTTTAAAAGTAACTTCCTCACCATTTTAGATAAGCATGCTCCGTTCAAAAAATGCAGAACCAAGAACAGATACAGCCCTTGGTTCACTCCAGACCTGACTGCCCTCGACCAGCACAAAAACATCCCGTGGCGGACTGCAATAGCATCGAATAGCCCCCGTGATATGCAACTGTTCAGGGAAGTCAGGAACCAATACACGCAGTCAGTCAGGAAAGCTAAGGCCAGCTTCTTCAGGCAGAAGTTTGCATCCTGTAGCTCCAACTCCAAAAAGTTCTGGGACACTGTGAAGTCCATGGAGAACAAGAGCACCTCCTACCAGCTGCCCACTGCACTGAGGCTAGGTAACACGGTCTCCACCGATAAATCCATGATTATCGAAAACTTCAATAAGCACTTCTCAACGGCTGGTCATGCCTTCCGCCTGGCTACTCCAACCTCGGCCAATAGCTCTGCCCCCCCAGCAGCTCCTCGCCCAAGCCTCTCCAGGTTCTCCTTTACCCAAATCCAGATAGCAGATGTTCTGAAAGAGCTGCAAAACCTGGACCCGTACAAATCAGCTGGGCTTGACAATCTGGACCCTCTATTTCTGAAACTATCTGCCGCCATTGTCGCAACCCCTATTACCAGCCTGTTCAACCTCTCTTTCATATCGTCTGAGATCCCCAAGGATTGGAAAGCTGCTGCAGTCATCCCCCTCTTCAAAGGGGGAGACACCCTGGACCCAAACTGTTATAGTCCTATATCCATCCTGCCCTGCCTATCTAAGGTCTTCGAAAGCCAAGTCAACAAACAGGTCACTGACCATCTCGAATCCCACCGTACCTTCTCCGCTGTGCAATCTGGTTTCCGAGCCAGTCACGGGTGCACCTCAGCTACACCTCAGCTACACTCAAGGTTCTAAACGATATCATAACCGCCATCGATAAAAGACAGTACTGTGCTGCCGTCTTCATCGACCTCGCCAAGGCTTTCGACTCTGTCAATCACCATATTCTTATCGGCAGACTCAATAGCCTCGGTTTTTCGGATGACTGCCTTGCCTGGTTCACCAATTACTTTGCAGACAGAGTTCAGTGTGTCAAATCGGAGGGCATGCTGTCCGGTCCTCTGGCAGTCTCTATGGGGGTGCCACAGGGTTCAATTCTCGGGCCGACTCTTTTCTCTGTATATATCAATGATGTTGCTCTTGCTGCGGGCAAGATCCACCTCTACGCAGACGACACCATTCTATATACTTTTGGCCCGTCATTGGACACTGTGCTATCTAACCTCCAAACGAGCTTCAATGCCATACAGCACTCCTTCCGTGGCCTCCAACTGCTCTTAAACGCGAGTAAAACCAAATGCATGCTTTTCAACCGATCGCTGCCTGCACCCGCATGCCCGACTAGCATCACCACCCTGGATGGTTCCGACCTTGAATATGTGGACATCTATAAGTACCTAGGTCTCTGGCTAGACTGCAAACTCTCCTTCCAGACTCACATCAAACATCTTCAATCGAAAATCAAATCAAGAGTCGGCTTTCTATTCCGCAACAAAGCCTCCTTCACTCACGCCGCCAAGCTTACCCTAGTAAAACTGACTATCCTACCGATCCTCGACTTCGGCGATGTCATCTACAAAATGGCTTCCAACACTCTACTCAGCAAACTGGATGCAGTCTATCACAGTGCCATCCGTTTTGTCACTAAAGCACCTTATACCACCCACCACTGCGACTTGTATGCTCTAGTCGGCTGGCCCTCACTACATATTCATCGCCAGACCCACTGGCTCCAGGTCATCTACAAGTCCATGCTAGGAAAAGCTCCGCCTTATCTCAGTTCACTGGTCACGATGGCAACACCCATCCGTAGCACGCGCTCCAGCAGGTGTATCTCACTGATCATCCCTAAAGCCAACACCTCATTTGGCCGCCTTTCGTTCCAGTACTCTGCTGCCTGTGACTGGAACGAACTGCAAAAATCGCTGAAGTTGGAGACTTTTATCTCCCTCACCAACTTCAAACATCAGCTATCTGAGCATCTAACCGATCGCTGCAGCTGTACATAGTCTATTGGAAATAGCCCACCCATTTTCACCTACCTCATTCCCATACTGTTTTTATACTGTCTTTTATTTATTTACTTTTCTGCTCTTTTGCACACCAATATCTCTACCTGTACATGACCATCTGATCATTTATCACTCCAGTGTTAATCTGCAAAATTGTATTATTCGCCTACCTCCTCATGCCTTTTGCACACATTGTATATAGACTGCCCATTTTTTTCTACTGTGTTATTGACTTGTTAATTGTTTACTCCATGTGTAACTCTGTGTTGTCTGTTCACACTGCTATGCTTTATTTTGGCCAGGTCGCAGTTGCAAATGAGAACTTGTTCTCAACTAGCCTACCTGGTTAAATAAAGGTGAAATAAAAAAATAAAAAATTAATTAAAAACTGCTAGAGTCGCATTCACTATCATCGTGCTGGTTTTGGAATACAAATGGGTGATATGGGCAAAGAGAGAAAGAAAGAGAGAGAAAGAAAGAAAGTGAAAGAGAGCGAAAGAAAGAGAACTGCAGACATCCGAGAGTCACATCAGCGATACCAATTACAGCTCAGGGGCTCATTTCCTCATCAGAGCTCTAATGAAGACTAACGTGCAACCTTGTGTGTGTGTGTGTGTGTGTGTGTGTGTGTGTGTGTGTGTGTGTGTGTGTGTGTGTGTGTGTGTGTGTGTGTGTGTGTGTGTGTGTGTGTGTGTGTGTGTGTGTGTGTGTGTGTGTGTGTGTGTGTGTGTGTGTGTGTGTGTGTGTGTGTGTGTGTGTGTGTGTGTGTGTGTGTGTGTGTGTGTGTGTGTGTGTGTGTGTGTGTGTGTGAGAGAGAGAGAGAGTGCGCGCATCCATGCATGTGTGCGTGCGTGTCTGCTACATTCGGTATCAATTTCTGGGAATGTGAGAAAGATGGTGGTAATAGAGGAAGGAGGGGAAGGAGAGAGGAGAGCGACAGAAGAGGAAAGAGAGTGAAAAAGAGAACGTGTGAGATAAATTGCAAGAAAATTCGAGAGAGACAGAGCGAGAGAGTGACAGTAAAAGAGTGGGACGAACAGAGTGAGAGAATCTAGAAGTATTGGGAATGAAGGAGGCTGTATGTACAGCCTGATAGCGCTGGGCTGCATGCTGGACTGTACAGTAGTTGCCATGGACTACACTGTATTGCCGTTTGGGAAATGAAATAGTCATAGAGGCAGAAGAAGTTGAGCAACCCTCTAGACACCCAAACAGATGGACCCTCAAATCCTACCTCACTGAACCAGAACAACACAAACACAATTAGTACACTCTGCTTTCTTGGATTTCTCCATTTCATCAGTATTCATTGCTGGTGTAAGATTATGGTGTGGTTAAGAGTAAACATAATGCTATGATTTATGGCTCAAGATTGCGCTCATAAAACAAGGTCTGTACAGTACATATTTGCATAACACCAACCAAAGTATATGATGTGCAATTGCTAGAATAGCATTCATTATCACTGTGTCGGTTTTGGAAAACAAATGGAAGATATGGACAAAGAGAGAGAACTGACATCTGAGAGTCACATCAGCTATTCCAATTACAACTCAGGGTCTCATTTCCTCATCAGATCTCTAATGAAGACTAATGTGCAACCTCTTTGTCTCTCTCTGTGTGTGTGTGTGTGTGTGTGTGTGTGTGTGTGTGTGTGTGTGTGTGTGTGTGTGTGTGTGTGTGTGTGTGTGTGTGTGTGTGTGTGTGTGTGTGTGTGTGTGTGCGTGCGCGTGCGAGTCTGTGTGTGTGTGGGTGTGTGGGTGTGTGGGTGCGTGCGTGCGCGTATGAGTCTGTGTGTGTATGTGTGTGTGAGCGTGTGTGTGTGTGAGTCTGCGTGTGTGTGTGTGTGTGCGTGCGTGCGCGTGCGAGTCTGTGTGTGGGTGTGTGTGTGCGTGCGCGTGTGAGTCTGTGTGTGTGTGTGTGTGTGTGTGTGTGTGTGTGTGTGTGTGTGTGTGCGTGCGTGCGTGCGTGCGTGCGTGCGTGCGTGCGTGCGTGTGTGTGTGTGTGTGTGTGTGTGTGTGTGTGTGTGTGTGTGTGTGTGTGTGTGAGCGTGTGTGCTACGTTCTGTTTAAATTGTCATTCTATGGGCACAGTATCTTTGCAACATCGCCAACACTAATATGTTGCTGTTCTAAAAGCAGACATAAAGTCGGGGACTGTAAAACATGCATGGCTATATACCTACACCTGTGAAGCACCCTTAACTACCTAACAAGAACTGTACATATCAACAGACCATCTGTTTGAATGGGTTATGACTGCCAACAGCTATACCCTCAACACACAGTCACTTAAAAAAATGAAATGATTTGCATTTATTACAACCCGCACTGCATAGCATGATAATGATGTGGTTAGGGCGCAGGGAGTGAAGATTCACTGGTTATTAGGCAATCGTTCCAGGAGTTTGCGATTCTGAAATCAGATTTTATTGGAGGGGGAAAAAAATCAGCAATTCCCTGCATTATGTGCAAAGGTTCACAAATTTAACCAACCACCACATGGTTCCTGCATAAAACAGTCAAGTCATCACACATTGACTGCATATACCTGTCCAGTCACCACACTACAAAAAGACGGCTCGCAATTTTAACCTGTTACCTCACTTTTAATACGTAAAGTTGTGAAATCAATAAATCAACAAACCTTTACCCCTGTCAGCACAAGTTCCATGACAAATTTGACAAAATAATCACACGTTTTCATGCAAAATGCCAAATTGCCACAGCAAAATCAAACATTTTGGTGGACAGAAAACAGAAGAAACTGCAGAATCCTGAAGCGACTGATTAGGTTTCTGCAGACTATCCATATGATGTGTGTCTCAGTAATGACTTGGTCCAGTGAAGAGGGCAGGCCAACGTCGAAGAACTGATGTCTCCCCAACCTGTACACACACACACACACGCACGCACGCACGCACGCACGCACGCACGCACTTTGGAAGAGGTGGTCTCCACTGATATATCCCTTAAACACTGTAATATGGTGTCTCCTATTACCCTGGAAGAGGTGGTCTCCACTGATATATCCCTGGAAGAGGTAAACTATGTAATATGGTGTCTCCTATTACCCTGGAAGAGGTGGTCTTCACTGATATATCCCTTAAACTTCACTGTATATAAACTGTAATATGGTGTCTCCTATTACCCTGGAAGAGGTGGTCTTCACTGATATGTGTCCCTTAAACACTGTAATATGGTGTCTCCCTGGAAGAGGTATTAAAGAGGTGGTCTTCACTGATATATCCCTTAAACACTGTAATATGGTGTCTCCTATTACCCTGGAAGAGGTGGTCTTCACTGATATATCCCTTAAACACTGTAATATGGTGTCTCCTATTACCCTGGAAGAGGTGGTCTTCACTGATATATCCCTTAAACTATGTAATATGGTGTCTCCTATTACCCTGGAAGAGGTGGTCTTCACTGATATATCCCATAAACTATGTAATATGGTGTCTCCTATTACCCTGGAAGAGGTGGTCTTCACTGATATATCCCTTAAACTATGTAATATGGTGTCTCCTATTACCCTGGAAGAGGTGGTCTTCACTGATATATCCCTTAAACACTGTAATAATATGGTTGTCTCCTATTACCCTGGAAGAGGTGTCTCCTATTACCCTGGAAGAGGTGGTCTTCACTGATATATCCCTTAAACACTGTAATATGGTGTCTCCTATTACCCTGGAAGAGGTGGTCTTCACTGATATATCCCTTAAACACTGTAATATGGTGTCTCCTATTACCCTGGAAGAGGTGGTCTTCACTGATATATCCCTTAAACACTGTAATATGGTGTCTCCTATTACCCTGGAAGAGGTGGTCTTCACTGATATATCCCTTAAACACTGTAATATGGTGTCTCCTATTACCCTGGAAAACTTCACTGATATATCCCTTAAACTTCACTGTATGGTGTCTCCTATTGCCCTGGAAGAGGTGGTCTTCACTGTATATCCCTTAAACTATGTAATATGGTGTCTCCTATTGCCCTGGAAGAGGTGGTCTTCACTGATATATCCCTTAAACTATGTAATATGGTGTCTCCTATTACCCTGGAAGAGGTGGTCTTCACTGATATATCCCTTAAACACTGTAATATGGTGTCTCCTATTACCCTGGAAGAGGTGGTCTTCACTGATATATCCCTTAAACTATGTAATATGGTGTCTCCTATTGCCCTGGAAGAGGTGGTCTTCACTGATATATCCCTTAAACTATGTAATATGGTGTCTCCTATTACCCTGGAAGAGGTGGTCTTCACTGATATATCCCTTAAACTATGTAATATGGTGTCTCCTATTACCCTGGAAGAGGTGGTCTTCCCTTAACTGATATATCCCTTAAACACTGTAATATGGTGTCTCCTATTACCCTGGAAGAGGTGGTCTTCACTGATATATCCCTTAAACACTGTAATATGGTGTCTCCTATTACCCTGGAAGAGGTGGTCTTCACTGATATATCCCTTAAACACTGTAATATGGTGTCTCCTATTACCCTGGAAGAGGTGTTCTTCACTGATATGATATATCCCTTAAACACTGTAATATGGTGTCTCCTATTACCCTGGAAGAGGTGGTCTTCACTGATATATCCTATAAACTATGTAATATGGTGTCTCCTATTACCCTGGAAGAGGTGGTCTTCACTGATATATCCCTTAAACTATGTAATATGGTGTCTCCTATTGCCCTGGAAGAGGTGGTCTTCACTGTATACCCCTTAAACTATGTAATATGGTGTCTCCTATTGCCCTGGAAGAGGTGGTCTTCACTGATATATCCCTTAAACTTCACTGTAATAAACACTGTAATGGTGTCTCCTATTACCCTGGAAGAGGTGGTCTTCACTGATATATCCCTTAAACACTGTAATATGGTGTCTCCTATTGCCCTGGAAGAGGTGGTCTTCACTGATATATCCCTTAAACACTGTAATATGGTGTCTCCTATTACCCTGGAAGAGGTGGTCTTCACTGATATATCCCTTAAACACTGTAATATGGTGTCTCCTATTACCCTGGAAGAGGTGGTCTTCACTGATATATCCCTTAAACTATGTAATATGGTGTCTCCTATTACCCTGGAAGAGGTGGTCTTCACTGATGTGTCCCTTAAACACTGTAATATGGTGTCTCCTATTACCCTGGAAGAGGTGGTCTTCACTGATATATCCCTTAAACTATGTAATATGGTGTCTCCTATTACCCTGGAAGAGGTGGTCTTCACTGATATATCCCTTAAATACTGTAATATGGTGTCTCCTATTACCCTGGAAGAGGTGGTCTTCACTGATATATCCCTTAAACACTGTAATATGGTGTCTCCTATTACCCTGGAAGAGGTGGTCTTCACTGATATATCCCTTAAACTATGTAATATGGTGTCTCCTATTACCCTGGAAGAGGTGGTCTTCACTGATATATCCCTTAAACTATGTAATATGGTGTCTCCTATTGCCCTGGAAGAGGTGGTCTTCACTGGTAATATGGTGTCTCCTATTGCCCTGGAAGAGGTGGTCTTCACTGATATATCCCTTAAACTATGTAATATGGTGTCTCCTATTACCCTGGAAGAGGTGGTCTTCACTGATGTAATATGAATATGGTGTCTCCTATTACCCTGGAAGAGGTGGTCTTCACTGATATATCTCCTATTACCCTGGAAGAGGTGGTCTTAAACACTGTAATATGGTGTCTCCTATTACCCTGGAAGAGGTGGTCCACTGATATATCCCTAAACACTGTAATATGGTGTCTCCTATTACCCTGGAAGAGGTGGTCTCCACTGATATATCCCTGGAAGAGGTGGTCTTCAAACCCTTAAACACTGTAATATGGTGTCTCCTATTACCCTGGAAGAGGTGGTCTTCACTGATATATCCCTTAAACTAATGTAATATGGTGTCTCCTGATATATCCCTTTACCCTGGAAGAGGTGGTCTTCACTGATATATCCCTTAAACTATGTAATATGGTGTCTCCTATTACCCTGGAAGAGGTGGTCTTCACTGATATATCCCTTAAACTGTAATATATCCTATTACCCTGGAAGAGGTGGTCTTCACTGATATATCCCTTAAACTACTGTAATATGGTGTCTCCTATTACCCTGGAAGAGGTGGTCTTCACTGATATATCCCTTAAACACTGTAATATGGTGTCTCCTATTACCCTGGAAGAGGTGGTCTTCACTGATATATCCCTTAAACACTGTAATATGGTGTCTCCTATTAAAGAGGTGGTCTTCACTGATATATCCCTTAAACACTGTAATATGTGTCTCCTATTACCCTGGAAGAGGTGGTCTTCACTGATATACCTTAAACACTGTAATATGGTGTCTCCTATTACCCTGGAAGAGGTGGTCTTCACTGATATATCCCTTAAACACTGTAATATGGTGTCTCCTATTACCCTGGAAGAGGTGGTCTTCACTGATATATCCCTTAAACTATGTAATATGGTGTCTCCTATTGCCCTGGAAGAGGTGGTCTTCACTGATATATCCCTTAAACTATGTAATATGGTGTCTCCTATTGCCCTGGAAGAGGTGGTCTTCACTGATATATCCCTTAAACTATGTAATATGGTGTCTCCTATTACCCTGGAAGAGGTGGTCTTCACTGATATATCCCTTAAACTACCTCCTATTACCCTGGAAGAGGTGGTCTTCACTGATATATCCCTTAAACACTGTAATATGGTGTCTCCTATTGCCCTGGAAGAGGTGGTCTTCACTGATATATCCCTTAAACAAGAGGTGGTCTTCACTGTAATCCCTATGTAATATGGTGTCTCCTATTACCCTGGAAGAGGTGGTCTTCACTGATATATCCTATAAACTATGTAATATGGTGTCTCCTATAAACTATGTAATATGGTGTCTCCTATTACCCTGGAAGAGGTGGTCTTCACTGATATATCCCTTAAACTATGTAATATGGTGTCTCCTATTAATATGGTGTCTCCTATTGCCCTGGAAGAGGTGGTCTTCACTGTATACCCCTTAAACTATGTAATATGGTGTCTCCTATTGCCCTGGAAGAGGTGGTCTTCACTGATATATCCCTTAAACACTGTAATATGGTGTCTCCTATTACCCTGGAAGAGGTGGTCTATCCCTCACTGATATATCCCTTAAACACTGTAATATGGTGTCTCCTATTACCCTGGAAGAGGTGGTCTTCACTGATATATCCCTTAAACACTGTAATATGGTGTCTCCTATTACCCTGGAAGAGGTGGTCTTCACTGATATATCCCTTAAACTATGTAATATGGTGTCTCCTATTACCCTGGAAGAGGTGGTCTTCACTGATATATCCCTTAAACACTGTAATATGGTGTCTCCTATTACCCTGGAAGAGGTGGTCTTCACTGAAACTATATATCCCTTAAACACTGTAATATGGTGTCTCCTATTGCCCTGGAAGAGGTGGTCTTCACTGATATATCCCTGGAAGAGGTGGTCTTCACTAAACTAAACTGTAATATGGTGTCTCCTATTACCCTGGAAGAGGTGGTCTCCACTGATATATCCCTTAAACTGTAATATGGTGTCTCCTATTACCCTGGAAGAGGTGGTGTCTCCTATTATCCCTTAAACTATGGAAGGAAGAGGTGGTCTTCACTGATATATCCCTTAAACTATGTAATATGGTGTCTCCTATTACCCTGGAAGAGGTGGTCTTCACTGATATATCCCTTAAACACTGTAATATGGTGTCTCCTATTACCCTGGAAGAGGTGGTCTTCACTGATATATCCCTTAAACACTGTAATATGGTGTCTCCTATTACCCTGGAAGAGGTGGTCTCCACTGATATATCCCTTAAACACTGTAATATGGTGTCTCCTATTACCCTGGAAGAGGTGGTCTCCACTGATATATCCCTTAAACTATGTAATATAGTGTCTCCCATTACCCTGGAAGAGGTGGTCTTCACTGATATATCCTATAAACTATGTAATATGGTGTCTCCTATTACCCTGGAAGAGGTGGTCTTCACTGATATATCCCTTAAAACTATGTAATATGGTGTCTCCTATTACCCTGGAAGAGGTGGTCTTCACTGATATATCCCTTAAACACTGTAATATGGTGTCTCCTATTACCCTGGAAGAGGTGGTCTTCACTGATATATCCCTTAAACACTGTAATATGGTGTCTCCTATTACCCTGGAAGAGGTGGTCTTCACTGATATATCCCTTAAACACTGTAATATGGTGTGTGGTCTTCACTGATATATCCCTTAAACACTGTAATATGGTGTCTCCTATTACCCTGGAAGAGGTGGTCTTCACTGATATATCCCTTAAACACTGTAATATGGTGTCTCCTATTACCCTGGAAGAGGTGGTCTTCACTGATATATCCCTTAAACTATGTAATATGGTGTCTCCTATTATCCCTGGAAGAGGTGGTCTTCACTGATATATCACTGTATATGGTGTCTCCCCCTGGAAACTATGTAATATGGTGTCTCCTATTACCCTGGAAGAGGTGGTCTTCACTGATATATCCCTTAAACTATGTAATATGGTGTCTCCTATTACCCTGGAAGAGGTGGTCTTCACTGATATATCCCTTAAACACTGTAATATGGTGTCTCCTATTACCCTGGAAGAGGTGGTCTTCACTGATATATCCCTTAAACTATGTAATATGGTGTCTCCTATTACCCTGGAAGAGGTGGTCTTCACTGATATATCCCTTAAACTATGTAATATGGTGTCTCCTATTACCCTGGAAGAGGTGGTCTTCACTGATATATCCCTTAAACACTGTAATATGGTGTCTCCTATTACCCTGGAAGAGGTGGTCTTCACTGATATATCCCTTAAACACTGTAATATGGTGTCTCCTATTACCCTGGAAGAGGTGGTCTTCACTGATATATCCCTTAAACACTGTAATATGGTGTCTCCTATTACCCTGGAAGAGGTGGTCTTCACTGATATATCCCTTAAACACTGTAATATGGTGTCTCCTATTACCCTGGAAGAGGTGGTCTTCACTGATATATCCCTTAAACTATGTAATATGGTGTCTCCTATTACCCTGGAAGAGGTGGTCTTCACTGATATATCCCTTAAACTCCTATTACTGTAATATGGTGTCTCCTATTATCCTGGAAGAGTAATATGGTGTCTTCCCTGATATATGGTCCACTGATAATCCTAAACTATGTAATATGGTGTCTCCTATTGCCCTGGAAGAGGTGGTCTTCACTGATATATCCCTTAAACTATGTAATATGGTGTCTCCTATTACCCTGGAAGAGGTGGTCTTCACTGATATATCCCTTAAACTACTGTAATATGGTGTCTCCTATTACCCTGGAAGAGGTGGTCTTCACTGATATATCCCTTAAACACTGTAATATGGTGTCTCCTATTACCCTGGAAGAGGTGGTCTTCACTGATATATCCCTTAAACACTGTAATATGGTGTCTCCTATTACCCTGGAAGAGGTGGTCTTCACTGATATATCCCTTAAACTACTGTAATATGGTGTCTCCTATTACCCTGGAAGAGGTTCTTCACCCCCTGTAATATGAAGAGGTGGTCTCTCACTGATATATCCTTAAACTATGTAATATGGTGTCTCCTATTACCCTGGAAGAGGTGGTGGTCTTCACTGATATATCCCTTAAACTATGTAATATGGTGTCTCCTATTACCCTGGAAGAGGTGGTCTTCACTGATATATCCCTTAAACACTGTAATATGGTGTCTCCTATTACCCTGGAAGAGGTGGTCTTCACTGATATATCCCTTAAACACTGTAATATGGTGTCTCCTATTACCCTGGAAGAGGTGGTCTTCACTGATATATCCCTTAAACACTGTAATATGGTGTCTCCTATTACCCTGGAAGAGGTGGTCTTCACTGATATATCCCTTAAACCCTGATATATCCCTTAAACTACTGTAATATGGTGTCTCCTATTACCCTGGAAGAGGTGGTCTTCACTGATATATCCCTTAAACTATGTAATATGGTGTCTCCTATTGCCCTGGAAGAGGTGGTCTTCACTGATATATCCCTTAAACTATGTAATATGGTGTCTCCTATTACCCTGGAAGAGGTGGTCTCCACTGTATATATGGTCCCTTAAAAACACTGTAATATGGTGTCTCCTATTACCCTGGAAGAGGTGGTCTTCACTGATATATCCCTTAAACACTGTAATATGGTGTCTCCTATTACCCTGGAAGAGGTGGTCTTCACTGATATATCCCTTAAACACTGTAATATGGTGTCTCCTATTACCCTGGAAGAGGTGGTCTTCACTGATATATCCCTTAAACACTGTAATATGGTGTCTCCTATTGCTTTGGAAGAGGTGTTCTTCACTGATATATCCCTTAAACTACTGTAATATGGTGTCTCCTATTACCCTGGAAGAGGTGGTCTTCACTGATATATCCCTTAAACTATGTAATATGGTGTCTCCTATTACCCTGGAAGAGGTGGTCTTCACTGATATATCCCTTAAACTATGTAATATGGTGTCTCCTATTGCCCTGGAAGAGGTGGTCTTCACTGATATATCCCTTAAACTATGTAATATGGTGTCTCCTATTGCCCTGGAAGAGGTGGTCTTCACTGATATATCCCTTAAACACTGTAATATGGTGTCTCCTATTGCTTTGGAAGAGGTGGTCTCCACTGATATATCCCTTAAACACTGTAATATGGTGTCTCCTATTACCCTGGAAGAGGTGGTCTCACCCTGGAAGAAGAGGTGGTCTTCACTGATATATCCCTGTAATATGGTGTCTCCTATTACCCTGGAAGAGGTGGTCTTCAAACCCTTAAACTGTAATATGGTGTCTCCTATTACCCTGGAAGAGGTGGTCTTCACTGATATATCCCTTAAACTATGTAATATGGTGTCTCCTATTACCCTGGAAGAGGTGGTCTTCACTGATATATCCCTTAAACACTGTAATATGGTGTCTCCTATTAGAAGAGGTGGTCTTCACTGTATATCCCTTAAACTATGGTGTCTCCACTGAAGATATCCCTGATAATCCCTTAAACTATGTAATATGGTGTCTCCTATTACCCTGGAAGAGGTGGTCTTCAAACTGAATATATCCCTTAAATATCTGTAAATATGGTGTCTCCTATTACCCTGGAAGAGGTGGTCTTCACTGATATATCCCTTAAACACTGTAATATGGTGTCTCCTATGCCCTGGAAGAGGTGGTCTTCACTGGAAGAAGGTGGTCTTCACTGATATATCCCTTAAACTATGTAATATGGTGTCTCCTATTACCCTGGAAGAGGTGGTCTTCACTGATATATCCCTGGAAGAGGTAAATATCCCTAAATATGGTGTCTCCTATTACCCTGGAAGAGGTGGTCTTCACTGATATATCCCTTAAACTATGTAATATGTGTCTCCTATTGCCCTGGAAGAGGTGGTCTTCACTGATATATCCCTTAAACTATGTAATATGGTGTCTCCTATTACCCTGGAAGAGGTGGTCTTCACTGATATATCCCTTAAACTATGTAATATGGTGTCTCCTATTACCCTGGAAGAGGTGGTCTTCACTGATATATCCCTTAAACACTGTAATATGGTGTCTCCTATTGCCCTGGAAGAGGTGTTCTTCACTGATATATCCCTTAAACACTGTAATATGGTGTCTCCTATTACCCTGGAAGAGGTGGTCTCCACTGATATATCCCTTAAACACTGTAATATGGTGTCTCCTATTACCCTGGAAGAGGTGGTCTTCACTGATATATCCCTTAAACACTGTAATATGGTGTCTCCTATTGCTTTGGAAGAGGTGGTCTTCACTGATATATCCCTTAAACACTGTAATATGGTGTCTCCTATTACCCTGGAAGAGGTGGTCTCCACTGATATATCCCTTAAACTATGTAATATGGTGTCTCCTATTACCCTGGAAGAGGTGGTCTTCACTGATATATCCCTTAAACTATGTAATATGGTGTCTCCTATTACCCTGGAAGAGGTGGTCTTCACTGATATATCCCTTAAACACTGTAATATGGTGTCTCCTATTACCCTGGAAGAGGTGTCTCTTAAACACTGATATATCCCTATTGCCCTGGAAACTGATATATCCCTTAAACTATGTAATATGGTGTCTCCTATTACCCTGGAAGAGGTGGTCTTCACTGATATATCCCTTAAACACTGTAATATGGTGTCTCCTATTACCCTGGAAGAGGTGGTCTTCACTGATATATCCCTTAAACACTGTAATATGGTGTCTCCTATTACCCTGGAAGAGGTGGTCTCCACTGATATATCCCTTAAACTATGTAATATAGTGTCTCCCATTACCCTGGAAGAGGTGGTCTTCACTGATATATCCTATAAACTATGTAATATGGTGTCTCCTATTACCCTGGAAGAGTTGGTCTTCACTGATATATCCTATAAACTATGTAATATGGTGGTCTTCCCCTAAACACTGTAATATGGTGTCTCCTATTACCCTGGAAGAGGTGGTCTCCCTTAAACACTGTAATATGGTGTCTCCTATTACCCTGGAAGAGGTGGTCTTCACTGATATATCCCTTAAACACTGTAATATGGTGTCTCCTATTACCCTGGAAGAGGTGGTCTTCACTGATATATCCCTTAAACACTGTAATATGGTGTCTCCTATTACCCTGGAAGAGGTGGTCTTCACTGATATATCCCTTAAACACTGTAATATGGTGTCTCCTATTGCCCTGGAAGAGGTGGTCTTCACTGATATATCCCTTAAACACTGTAATATGGTGTCTCCTATTACCCTGGAAGAGGTGGTCTTCACTGATATATCCCTTAAACTATGTAATATGGTGTCTCCTATTACCCTGGAAGAGGTGGTCTTCACTGATATATCCCTTAAACACTGTAATATGGTGTCTCCTATTACCCTGGAAGAGGTGGTCTTCACTGATATATCCCTTAAACTATGTAATATGGTGTCTCCTATTACCCTGGAAGAGGTGGTCTTCACTGATATATCCCTTAAACTATGTAATATGGTGTCTCCTATTACCCTGGAAGAGGTGGTCTTCACTGATATATCCCTTAAACACTGTAATATGGTGTCTCCTATTACCCTGGAAGAGGTGGTCTTCACTGATATATCCCTTAAACACTGTAATATGGTGTCTCCTATTACCCTGGAAGAGGTGTCTCCTGATATATCCCTGGAAGAGGTAAACCCTTAAACTGTAATATGGTGTCTCCTATTACCCTGGAAGAGGTGGTCTTCACTGATATATCCCTTAAACACTGTAATATGGTGTCTCCTATTACCCTGGAAGAGGTGGTCTTCACTGATATATCCCTTAAACTATGTAATATGGTGTCTCCTATTACCTATTACCCTGGAACCCTGGAAGAGGTGGTCTTCACTGATATATCCCTTAAACACTGTAATATGGTGTCTCCTATTGCTTTGGAAGAGGTGGTCTCCACTGATATATCCCTTAAACACTGTAATATGGTGTCTCCTATTACCCTGGAAGAGGTGGTCTGGAAGAGGTGGTCTCCACTGATATATCCCTTAAACTATGTAATATGGTGTCTCCTATTACCCTGGAAGAGGTGGTCTTCACTGATATATCCCTTAAACTATGTAATATGGTGTCTCCTATTACCCTGGAAGAGGTGGTCTTCACTGATATATCCCTTAAACACTGTAATATGGTGTCTCCTATTACCCTGGAAGAGGTGGTCTCACTGATATATCCCTTAAACCTCTGGAAGAGGTGGTCTTCACTGATATATCCCTTAAACACTGTAATATGGTGTCTCCTATTACCCTGGAAGAGGTGGTCTATCCACTGATATATCCCTTAAACACTGTAATATGGTGTCTCCTATTACCCTGGAAGAGGTGGTCTCCACTGATATATCCCTTAAACTATGTAATATAGTGTCTCCCATTACCCTGGAAGAGGTGGTCTTCACTGATATATCCTATAAACTATGTAATATGGTGTCTCCTATTACCCTGGAAGAGTTGGTCTTCACTGATATATCCTATAAACTATGTAATATGGTGTCTCCTATTACCCTGGAAGAGGTGGTCTTCACTGATATATCCCTTAAACACTGTAATATGGTGTCTCCTATTACCGTGGAAGAGGTGGTCTTCACTGATATATCCCTTAAACACTGTAATATGGTGTCTCCTATTACCCTGGAAGAGGTGGTCTTCACTGATATATCCCTTAAACACTGTAATATGGTGTCTCCTATTACCCTGGAAGAGGTGGTCTTCACTGATATATCCCTTAAACACTGTAATATGGTGTCTCCTATTGCCCTGGAAGAGGTGGTCTTCACTGATATATCCTATAAACTATGTAATATGGTGTCTCCTATTACCCTGGAAGAGGTGGTCTTCACTGATATATCCCTTAAACTATGTAATATGGTGTCTCCTATTACCCTGGAAGAGGTGGTCTTCACTGATATATCCCTTAAACACTGTAATATGGTGTCTCCTATTACCCTGGAAGAGGTGGTCTTCACTGATATATCCCTTAAACTACTCCTATTACCCTGTAATATGGTGTCTCCTATTACCCTGGAAGAGGTGGTCTTCACTGATATATCCCTTAAACTATGTAATATGGTGTCTCCTATTACCCTGGAAGAGGTGGTCTTCACTGATATATCCCTTAAACTACTGTAATATGGTGTCTCCTATTACCCTGGAAGAGGTGGTCTTCACTGATATATCCCTTAAACACTGTAATATGGTGTCTCCTATTACCCTGGAAGAGGTGGTCTTCACTGATATATCCCTTAAACACTGTAATATGGTGTCTCCTATTACCCTGGAAGAGGTGGTCTTCACTGTAATATGGTGTCTCCTATTATATGGTCCACTGATATATCCCTTAAAACTGTAATATGGTGTCTCCTATTACCCTGGAAGAGGTGGTCTTCACTGATATATCCCTTAAACACTGTAATATGGTGTCTCCTATTGCCCTGGAAGAGGTGGTCCCTGGAATATGGTGTCTCCTATTACCCTGGAAGAGGTGGTCTTCACTGATATATCCCTTAAATACTGTAATATGGTGTCTCCTATATATCCCTTAAACACTGTAATATGGTGTCTCCTATTACCCTGGAAGAGGTGGTCTTCACTGATATATCCCTTAAACACTGTAATATGGTGTCTCCTATTGCCCTGGAAGAGGTGGTCTTCACTGATATATCCCTTAAACTATGTAATGGTCTCCACTGATATATCCCTTAAACACTGTAATATGGTGTCTCCTATTACCCTGGAAGAGGTGGTCTCCACTGATATATCCCTTAAACACTGTAATATGGTGTCTCCTATTACCCTGGAAGAGGTGGTCTTCACTGATATATCCCTTAAACTATGTAATATGGTGTCTCCTATTACCCTGGAAGAGGTGGTCTTCACTGATATATCCCTTAAACACTATGTAATATGGTGTCTCCTATTACCCTGGAAGAGGTGGTCTTCACTGATATATCCCTTAAACTATGTAATATGGTGTCTCCTATTACCCTGGAAGAGGTGGTCTTCTGTAATATGGTGTCTCCTAAGGAAGAGGTGGTCTTCACTGATATATCCCTTAAACTATGTAATATGGTGTCTCCTATTACCCTGGAAGAGGTGGTCTTCACTGATATATCCCTTAAACACTGTAATATGGTGTCTCCTATTACCCTGGAAGAGGTGGTCTTCACTGATATATCCCTTAAACACTGTAATATGGTGTCTCCTATTACCCTGGAAGAGGTGGTCTTCACTGATATATCCCTTAAACACTGTAATATGGTGTCTCCTATTGCTTTGGAAGAGGTGTTCTTCACTGATATATCCCTTAAACACTCCCTGGAAGAAACATTACCCTGGAAGAGGTGGTCTGTAATAAACTATGTAATATGTCTCCTATTACCCTGGAAGAGGTGGTCTGATATATCCCTTAAACTATGTAATATGGTGTCTCCTATTGCCCTATCTTCACTGATATATCCCTTAAACACTGTAATATGGTGTCTCCTATTACCCTGGAAGAGGTGGTCTTCACTGATATATCCCTTAAACACTGTAATATGGTGTCTCCTATTACCCTGGAAGAGGTGGTCTTCACTGATATATCCCTTAAACTATGTAATATGGTGTCTCCTATTGCCCTGGAAGAGGTGGTCTTCACTGATATATCCCTTAAACACTGTAATATGGTGTCTCCTATTACCCTGGAAGAGGTGGTCTTCACTGATATATCCCTTAAACACTGTAATATGGTGTCTCCTATTGCTTTGGAAGAGGTGGTCTTCACTGATATATCCCTTAAACACTGTAATATGGTGTCTCCTATTACCCTGGAAGAGGTGGTCTTCACTGATATATCCCTTAAATACTGTAATATGGTGTCTCCTATTACCCTGGAAGAGGTGCCCAATTACTGAACCAACCAATGAAGGGATTCATAAAGGAATTATCTGGGTTCCCGAAAGGACTGATATCTTTAATATATACACTTTTGGAAAGCTCATATTCTGAGGTAGCCATTAAAAAAGTATGGTCCACAGATCTAAGTGAATCTGAACAACCCTTTAACTGGAGCAGAGTATCAACAAATATGACCTTGGCATCCCATAATCCGAATCATCAGCGTGTACATTTGACATTTGTTCACAGACTGTATTTAACACCAAGGAAAAGTTTTAGGATGAAATTGTCCCTAACTCCAAACGGTTCACTGTGTCCTCTAAATCAGGCACATTTATTCATATCATGTGGGAGTGCCCTGCAGTTAAATGCTTCTTGACAAAGTTATACAATTCACTTTGAGTGCATGAATGTAAATACTCAATGCTTTGCATCTATTACGTTACTTAATGATCGGAGACGATTACTGCTGGCAGGCAGCACTGCTGCAAAAAAAAGATGTTGGCTCTTAGATAGCAATCACCTCGCTCTCTCCCAATTCGCCAGTGGATACAGTTACTACTAGAAGGAATAACATTTGGGGCCTCCCTAGTGGCACAGTGGTCTAAAGGCACTGCACCACAGTCCTAGAGGCATTACTACAGACCTGGGTTCATTCCCGGGCTGTTGCACAACTGACCGTGGCCAGGAGTCCCATAGGAAGGTGCACAGTCGTCCAGGTCAGGGGAAGGTTTGGCTAGAGGGGCCTTACTTGGCTCATCGTGCCCTAGCAACTCCTTGTGGCGGGCCGGGTGCCTGCAAGGCGGTCAAAAGGTGTTTCCTCTGACACATTGGTTCGGCTGGCTTTTTCTTAATATAATGATCAATAACTTTTTTCTGAAAAAATGGGTACTCATAAATAAATTATTTTGAAAAATATGAAAATAAAGTTCCTTCCTGGAAGAGAAACAACTCTGGGAGGGAGATTGGGTCTGTGACCTCTTAATTCTGTCAGAACTAAGGGAGAAGGGATGGTGTCCGTACAGACACAGGAAGAGGGAAAATAATAACAATGATAGTACAGGGAGATAAAGGAAACACACACACGCGCACACACACACACAGCCATAATCAGCTAACTGCGAGTAGATATAACTGCGAACAGATCCCCATAAACCCAGCTGGGTTAATAAAGTGTGTGATTAAAACTGCGATCAAAGCCCCATAAAAATGTATGACAGCGTTATCAGCCCTAGAGGAACAGCCACATAGTTAACCACGTGAATCTAATCGAGAGGAGACAGTACAGTAGTGACAGGGTTACCATCAGACACGCACACAGCTCAGATTAGCACAGCACACCACTGCACTGCAGGATGAATGAGAGATTGTCTAATCCAATGTCACAGTGCTCTCCCAGAGACAGATTCATGACACATGTGACAGGTATGCTGTGTACAGCCCTTCCTTTGACTGACTGACTTACACACACACACACACACACGGTGTAACTTCCGTGACACACGCACGCACGCATGCACGCACAAACACACACACAAATGACAACTGACAAACACACACAAATACGAACACTTGCCCGTGCACACACTCACCTAATTTATCAAAGTTTCAATACAAATCTAGATTCCAATTGGCATTTTAATATTTCCATTCTACTGACAATAACTTGAACGTTCAAGCAATAGGCAACCAGCATCCTAGAATAATGAGGCAGGTATAGAGGGCTCCCCGAAAACTAATTGGACATCAATAGCTCCAACCTACCAGATACCCACCTCTTTTGAGGCCCAGACACTGAGTTTAGAACCACAGAGAGTTACCGCAAGTCGCAAAGAAAACAGGAGATGCCTCCACTATTCCAGCACCATTTCATCTTCAACATTTCAACATCATCTAATCACCTCTGCTTGGACTATTACAGTGACAACTGAAAGATACTAACAAGTATGTGTATGTGTGTGTTTGGAAGGAGGGGGGGGTCTCACACATTCATGTCCACAAACACACAGTGGTGGAAAAAGTACCCATTTGTCATACTTGAGTTAAAGTAAAAGTAAAAGTAAAGTAAAAGTAAAGATACCTTAACAGAAAACGACTCAAGTAAAATTGAAAGTCACCCAGTAAAATACTACTTGAGTAAAAGTCTAAAAGTACTTGGGTTCAAATGTTCAAATTCCTTACATTAAGAAGAGCAGACGACACACTACAACACTCAGACATGAATTTACAAAGCATTTGTGCTTAGGGAGTCTGCCAGATCAGAGGCAGTAGGGATGACCGTGGATGTTCTCTTGATAAGTGTGGGAATTGGACCATTTTCCTGTCAAAATGTAATGAGTACTTTTGGGTGCCAGGGAGTGAAAAAGTAAATGTACGGAGTAAAAAGTACATTATTTTCTTGAGAAATGTAGTGATGTACAAGTAAAAGTTGGCAAAAATATAAATGGCATAGTTAAGATACAGATACCCCTTAAAACTACTTAAGTAGTACTTTAAAGTATTTTTACTTAAATACTTTACACCACTGCAAACACACACACACACACACACACACACACACACACACACACACACACACACACACACACACACACACACACACACACACACACACACACACACACACACACACACACACACACACACACACACACACACACACACACACACACACACACACACACACACACACACACAGAGAGAGAGAAACATCTTCCAGCTCCAGCTCCACACGAGATTTCAACCAGGTGAGGAATGCACTCAGGAATCAGCACCCTAGCTCGGAGCAATAGCAATCACACTGTCAGAATATCAAACCCAACCAAGCATGTCTACCATATCGACCTTCACTACACTACCTGCAGCGCCCGTTCAACAGCTGAGCCGTGCGTATCCAGATAAATATAAACAATTCCCACTGATGATGCCTCGCTTTGACAGTGAGGGGTATACATGTAACTACAGTGGGTTCCGAAATGATTGACACCCTTGATAAAGATGAGTAATAATGACTGCATTAATAATGATTGCATTTTTGGGGGGTGGCAGGTAGCCTAGTGGTTAGAGCGTTGGGGCAGTAACTGAAAGGTTGCTGGATTGAATCTCTGAGCTGACAAGGTACAAATCTGTCGATCTGCCCCTGAACAAGGCAGTTAACCCACTGTTCCACAGTAGGCCGTCATTGTAAATAAGAATTTGTGGCTTGCCTAGTTAAATAAAAAATGAATGTGAATGATTATGGTTAATCCTGAATTAATCGTGAATAATGATGAGTGAGAAAGTTATAGAGGGTCAAATATCATATACCTCAAAGATAAGCTTAACATCCTCTGTTATTGGTAATGGTGAGAGGTTAGCATGTTTAGGGGGTATGATCTTTGTCACTCAACATTTTTCCCGATTCATTCAGGATTATCCATAATCATAGAAACATATTCTATTCTGATTTATAATAAAAGTGATTCCAAAATGACACAACACATAATTTACCATTCAATTCTATTGGGCAGAAAATAATCTGAAACACAACCAAAACAAACTAAAAATGCATCCAACATCCATCTGTAGTCACAAACTTCATGTAGTTATTGTGTGCTAGGAATAATGGGACCAAATACTAAACTTTTGACTAATTTATTTATAAGAATTTTTAGGGGTTTCAATCATTTTTACCCCTACCTTTTTGAGAAAAAATGTATTCGTTGTAGGTGCTAGGTGTCCCTCTAGCCGGACAACTTCCGGTGGAACTGGAGGGCGCATAATTCAAATAAATAACCATACAAATTATGGATATTAAACAGGTACAAATAAGTGTCTTATATCGGTTGAAAGCTTAAATTCTTGTTAATCTAACTGTACTGTCTGATTTACAGTAGCTATTACAGTGAAAGCATGCCATGCGATTGTTTGAGGACGGCTTTCATAAATTCACAAATAGCGATTAAATATTAACTTACTTTTTGAAAATCTTCCTCTGATTTGTCATCCAAAGGGTCCCAGCTATAAGATGTAGTGTTGTTTTGTTTGATAAAATCCTTCTTTATATCCCAAAAAATCAGTTTAGTTGGCACCATCGATTTGAGTAATCCACTCATTCAACCTGCAGAGAAAGGAATCCAAAAATCTACCCCTAAACTTTGTTTCAGCGAGTCAAAATAGGTTTCTATTTACTCCTCAGATACCCTAAAGTGTAATCAAACTACAATATTTCTTACAGAAAGAAGTATGTTCAATAGGAAACCGATTTTAGCAAGTGTATTCTGTCTTCAAGCAAACAAGAATTTCCAAGACTGTGTCCCTGTACTAAAACTGATATTTCTTCTTTGTTTTTGAAGTTACAAGCCTGAAACCTTGAACATAGACTGCTGGCACCCTGTGGAAGCCATAGGAATTGCATCAAGGAGCAAATCTTTTGCCCTTATACTTTCCATTGTAAGAGCATTGTCTTTCAAAATAATGTAAATTCCGGTTGGTTTTTCTTTGGATTTTCTCCTACATTATTTTAACATTTCTACAAACTAAAAAGTGTATTCTTTCCAATGGTACCAATTATATGCACATCCTGGCTTCAGGGCCTGAGCAACAGGCAGTTTACTTTAGGCACGTCATTCAGGTGGAAATTGAGAAGAAAGGGGCCTAGCCCTAAGAAGTTGTCTTTCTCTGAACAATTGTACTAGTATAAAATAATAAAATGTCCCAATTTTTGGGAGAATATAATATAGCTCAGTGTTTTAATTATTTATTTTATACAGTCATTATTGCTTATCTCTCTCAAGGGTGTCAATCATTCCAGACCCCGCTGTATAATGTTGTATTTATTCCCATTAAGCCTACAGTGTGTGGATTTGTAGCCTCAAGCGTTTTTAGTAGCTGCGTCATTCCACCAATTCGGGTGCCTTTTAAGATGTGTAACTTAAAGGGTTGAAAACATTTTCAACTTGATAAAAAACAAGTTCTCCCATCTCAAGAGGTTTGAACCTTTTACCACAGTGGGCTAAATCAGGGTGACACAGTGTTTCTTGGTAGTCTTAAACAAATCTACTCACACACTTGGTTATGGGCTTTAAAAAAAACAAGAAACCTGTACTATTATACTTTATATACGTCACAGAAGACCGGAATATAACAAAACCGTTTGACCTAGGAGCACCGGATTTACACCGGCTTTTTGGAAATAATGTTTATTCATTATTCATTATGAAAAATATAACATTCCACCCATGAAGCCAACAGGTCATTTGACTGCAGGAAAGGACTACATAAAAAAAATACAACAGTAATTGCCTATTAAGCGCCAAATAAAGTAACAGGGTTGACAATTTAACCTTAAATCAGCCATAATTCTCATTGTGTGACAGGGTGAATGGAAGCTTGTTGTGTGCAACAACAGGGAGGGGCAATTGAATACAAGCTTCAAATGTCAAAATGAAATTGTTAAAACGTTTCAAGCCTGTCTATCTCTGGGTAACAGTGTTGACATGTTATGCTGGACCACTCAGTGTTCCACCACAACACACCAGAAAATGGTCCAAAACGAGGAGAACAAGCGCACCTGCTTTTACACTATGATTTGACTGTTAGATGTTCACCGTTTTGGTGGAAGAAATCCCCTTTATAATAAAGCATTTCATGCATCTATGTAGACTAACAATAAAATACCATTCCTAATGTGATGAGTAGCCTAAGCATTGGACAAGATTCGGTAACAATATCACTCCAGCCTAAGTGAATTTAACTTATGGCTGTTGACAAAAAAAAGTCTGTACACATGTCTTGTTATTGCATACTTACAATAGTTTAGAATGGCAACCCAATAGAAAACACAAGTGGGAGACTATTGCCAGCGCTGCTCCAGAGGACTTGATATCCACCACAAGGGGTAGAGAAAAAAAGAGGGAGGGCGAGAGAGACCCGACTAACTCAAACTAAACTGTCTATCGTACAGCAGAGCGTGTGTCAGACTCAAAACTCCCACAACTCAGCAGATAAAAGCACACAGTGCCTCCAGAAAGTACTCATACCCCTTGACTTGTTCCACATTTTTTTGTTGTGTTACAGGCTTGAATTCTAAATGGATTACATGTCTTGTTTCTCTCTCACCCATAT
This sequence comes from Oncorhynchus gorbuscha, assembly GCF_021184085.1. Classification (NCBI taxonomy): domain Eukaryota; kingdom Metazoa; phylum Chordata; class Actinopteri; order Salmoniformes; family Salmonidae; genus Oncorhynchus; species Oncorhynchus gorbuscha. Next base: position 63,042,286 of record NC_060185.1, on the reverse strand, counting down.
ACACGCAATACACCATAATGACAAAGTGAAAACATGTTTTTACGAATCTTTGCAAAGGTATTGAAAATGAAATACAGAATTATCTCACTTGCATAAGTATTCGCACCCCCGAGTCAATACTTTGGCAGCGAGTCTTTCTGGGAAAGTCTCTAAGAGCTTTCCACAGCTGTATTGTGCGAGAAAACACAGGTTAGAAAGCAAATGGCTCCTGCTGAAAAGAGATGACTCTATTCTGTCTGCTGTAGGCTACCAGCTTCCTACGAGGCCTATTGAGCAAACACTGTTTTACAAAGTAAAAAAAGAGAAAGGTAGGCTTTTGGCACGAGCACATGAGCACATCAGCCACCAGCCATCGGCAGTGAGTGAGCTGCGCATCATTGGGTGAGTCAGTGAAACTGGAAAGCTTTTTTCAGGACTATAATTTCCTCCTCATATTGTAAAATAGACTGAGTATACAAAACATTAGCTCTTTCCATGCCTGTCCAGGTGAATCCAGGCGAAAGCTATAATCCTTTATTGATGTCACTTGTAAAGTCCACTTCAATCAGTGTTGGTGAAGAGGAGGAGACCGGATAAAGAAGGATTGTTAAGCCTTGAGACAATCGAGACATGGATTGTGTATGTGTGCCATTCAGAGGGTGAAGATCTAATTGCCTTTGAACCGGGTATGCAAGTAGGTGCCAGGTGCACCGGTTTGAGTGTGTCAAGAATGGTCCACCACCCAAAGGACATCCAGCCAACTTGACAACTGTGGGAAGCATTGGAGTCAACATGAGCCAGCATCCCTATGGAACGCTTTCGACACCGTGTAGAGTCCACATCCCGACAAATTGAGACTTTTCTGAGTGCCAAAGGGGGTGCAAATGTTTTGTGGTCGTTTTATTTGATCTCAGATTCTCAGTTTGTCCGAGTCATAGTAGCCTGTAATTTCTATAATTTGCGATGATATGCATGCAATGCTTGATTATAGAAACAAATAAAATATATCAAGCATTCCGGTACCTCAAAGCTCCCCAGGTCACTTTTTGTTCCAGCACCTCCTGGTTTACAAATGAAAGCACTGAACACAGGTTGTCTTGACTCTAGTGAACCACCTTCCAGCCAGCCATATATCATGAGTTATAAGATGATGAATATTAGGCTATATTAGGAAGTTATTATTTAAGAGCATTGAAGATAAATCACAATCAATAGAAAAATGATCGCGCCTGCTAACTATCAGATTTATATCAATCATTGACATCATCGATCAGCTGACAGCCTACCCTCTTTTCCCAATGTCAATCATGTCTTTAGGAGGCACTGTAACTAGCTTGCTTTCAACTTCTGACAAGTGAGTGTGTTGTTGCAGATATAAATAGGCTTATGCAAAAAAAAAAATGAAATAGTGTGAACTTGCCCCCGGAAAGGTCTGTGCATTGCCCTGTTATCAGACCACATGTTCTGATGTTTTGTTGTGTTTTATTCATTTATCTCCCGGCTTGTTTATTTCTCTTCCAGGAAATTGAAGTGTGTGGCTAGGCACAGTTTTGATCCCTTGCTTCTGGCATATCGCAAGAAGGGTCACAAAATCTTGCAATCGCTTTCGAAGAAAAAAGTCCTGAAGATAATTGACTTGACAGAGGCCATACAGCACTCTCATAGTCTCCCTCCTAACTACTCTCCCTCTTTCCCTCTCTCGCTCTCCTCCTAACTGTGTTCTCTTTACACCCCCCTCCCTCCCTCCCTCTGTCATTCCCAGGTGAGCAGGTAGTAATTCAGGATAGTGATATGCAGATGGTCAGTGTAACAGCTCCAGACGTTCAATTATTTCTGATTGTTCCTTTTGTTCTTTCATTAAAATATCCCATTTCAGCTGCACAACACTGGCATAAGGACAGACAGAGGAGTCCCTGAGGCAAACTACCAAACCTGACACGCGGAGCCCTTTTATACATCAGTCGGCTACACATGCCTCTCCCCAATCTCTCCCTTTATCTTGGCCAGGTCGCAGTTGTAAATGAGAACTTGTTCGCAACCAGCCTACCTGGATAAATAAAGGTGAAATATATATTTTTTTGTAATAAATAAAAAATGTCAATATGCCTTGTCTATTGCTGTTCTGGTCAGTGATATTTGTCTTATTTCACTGTAGAGCCCCCAGCCCTGCACAATATGCAGGAAGTACAGTTCCCGCTCAGCTCAGTCAAAACTGTTCGCTGCTCTGGCTCCCCAATGGTGGAACAAATTCCCTCACGACGCCAGGACAGCGGAGTCAATCACCACCTTCCGGAGACACCTGAAACCCCACCTCTTTAAGGAATACCTAGGATAGGATAAAGTAATCCTTCTCACCCCCCTTAAAATATTTAGATGCACTATTGTAAAGTGGTTGTTCCACTGGATGTCATAAGGTGAATGCACCAATTTGTAAGTCGCTCTGGATAAGAGCGTCTGCTAAATGACTTAAATGTAAATGTTAAATGTAATATGCCTTAGATAGCACATTTGTTCCACCCTCCACACATGCGGTGACTGGTGCCCCCAGAGACAAACCTCTCTCATCGTCACTCAATGTCTAGGTTTACCTCCACTGTACTCACATCCTACCATAACCTTGTCTGTACATTATGCCTGAAATCTTTTCTTCCACGCCCAGAAATCTGCTCCTTTTACTCTCTGTTCCGAACGCACTAGACAACCAGTTCTTATAGCCTTTAGCCATACCCTTATCCTACTCCTCCTCTGTTCCTCTGGTGATGTAGAGGTTAACCAAGGCCCTGCAGCCCCCAGCACCATTCCCATTCCCCAGGCGTCTCATTTGTTAACTTATGTAACAGTAAAAGCCTTGGTTTCATGCATGTTAACATTAGAAGCCTCCTCCCTAAGTTTGTTTAACTCACTGCTCTAGCATATTCCGCCAACCCGGATGTCCTAGCCATGTCTGAATCCTGGCTTAGGAAGGCCACAAAAAGTCCAGAAATTTCCATCCCCAACTACAACTTTTTCCACAAGATAGAACTGCCAAAGGGGGCAGAGTTGCAATCTACTGCATTTACATTTACATTTAAGTCATTTAGCAGACGCTCTTATCCAGAGCGACTTACAAATTGGTGCATTCACCTTATGACATCCAGTGGAACAGTCACTTTACAATAGTGCATCTAAATCTTAAAGGGGGGGGTGAGAGGGATTACTTATCCTATCCTAGGTATTCCTTAAAGAGGTGGGGTTTCAGGTGTCTCCGGAAGGTGGTGATTGACTCCGCTGTCCTGGCGTCGTGAGGGAGTTTGTTCCACCTTTGGGGGGCCAGAGCAGCGAACAGTTTTGACTGGGCTGAGCGGGAGCTGTACTTCCTCAGTGGTAGGGAGGCGAGCAGGCCAGAGGTGGATGAACGCAGTGCCCTTGTTTGGGTGTAGGGCCTGATCAGAGCCTGGAGGTACTGAGGTGCCGTTCCCCTCACAGCTCCGTAGGCAAGCACCATGGTCTTGTAGCGGATGCGAGCTTCAACTGGAAGCCAGTGGAGAGAACGGAGGAGCGGGGTGACGTGAGAGAACTTGGGAAGGTTGAACCTGCAGAGATAGCCTGCAGAGTTCTGTCATACTATCCAGGTCTGTGCCCAAACAATTCAAGCTTCTACTTTTAAAAATCCACCTTTCCAGAAACAAGTCTCTTACCGCTGCCACTTGTTATAGACCCCCTCAGTCCCCAGCTGTGCTCTGGACACCATATGTGAATTTATTGCACCCCATCTATCTTCAGAGTTTGTACAGTAAGGTGACCTAAACTGGGATATGCTTAACACCCCAGCCATCCTAAAATCTAAGCTAGATGTCCTCAATCTCACATAAATTATCAAGGAACCTACCAGGTACAACCCTAAATCCACAACCATGGGCTCCCTCTTAGATATCATCATGACCAACTTCCTCTCTAAATACACCAATGCTGTCTTCAACCAGGATCTCAGTGATCACCGCCTCATTGCCAGCATTTATAATGGATCCAAGGTCAAACGACCACCCCTCATCACTGTCAAACACTCCCTAAAACTATTCAGCAAGCAGGCCTTTCTAATTGACCTGGCCCGGGTATCCTAGAAGGATATTGACCACTTCCCGTCAGAAGAGGATGCCTGGTTGCTCTTTAAAAGTGCTTTCCTCACCATCTTAAATAAGCATACCCCATTCAAAAATTTTGAACTAAGAACAGATTCTTGGTTCACCCCAGACTTGACAGCCCTTGACCAGCATAAAAACTTTCTGTGGCGTTCTGCATTAGCATCGAATAGCCCCTGCGATATGCAACTTTTCAGGGAAGTCAGGAACCAATATACACAGACAGTTGGGAAAACTAAAGCTTTTTCAAACAGAAATACGCATCCTGTAGCACTAATTCCAAAAGGTTTTGGGACACTGTAAAGTCCATGGAGAATAAGAGCACCTCCTCCCATATGAGGCTAGGAAACACTGTCACCACCGATAAATCTATGATAATCGATCATTTCAATTAGCATTTTGTTACGGCTGGCCATGCTTTCCACCTGGCTACCTCTACCCCGGCCAACAGCTCTGCACCCCCTGCAGCAACTTGCCCAACCCCTCCCCACTTCTTCTTCACCCAAATCCAGACAGCTGATGTTCTGAAAGAGCTGCAAAATATGGATCCCTACAACTCAGCTGGGCTAGACAATCTCTCTCTCTCTTTCTAAAATCATCCACCAAAATTGTTGCAACCCCTATTACTAGCCTGTTCAACCTCTCTTTCGTATCGTCTGAGATCCCCGAAGATTGGACAGCTGCCGTGGTCACCCCCCTTTTCAAAGGGGGAGACACTCTAGACCCAAACTGTTATAGACCTATATCCATCCTGCCCTTCCTTTCTAAAATCTTCGAAAGCCAAGGTAACAAACAGATCACCAATCATTTTGAATCCCAACGTACCTTCTCCACTATGCAATGGGTGCAGAGCCACGCTTAAAGTCCTAAACGATATCATAACCACCACCGATAATAGACAGTACTGTGCAGCCGTCTTCATCGACCTGGCCACCACATTCTTATCGGCAGACTCAACAGCCTTGGTTTCTCAAATTACTGCCTCGCATGGTTCACCAACTACCTCTCAGATAGAGTTCAGTGTGTCAAATCGGAGGGCCTGTTGACCGAACCTCTAGCAGTCTCTATGGGGGTGCCACAGGGTTCAATTCTCGGGCCGACTCTTTTTTATGTATATATCAATGATGTTGTTTTTGCAGTTGATGAATCTCTGATCCACCTCTATGCAGACAACACCATTCTGTATACAGTTGAAGTCGGAAGTTTACATACAACTTAGCCAAATACATTTAAACTCAGTTTTTCACAATTCCTGACAATTAATCCTAGTAAAAATTCCCTGTCTTAGGTCAGTTAGGATCACCACTTTATTTTAAGAATGTGAAATGTCAGAATAACAGTAGAGAGAATGATTTATTTCAGCTTTTATTTCTATCATCACATTCCCAGTGCGTCAGAAGTTCACTTACACTCAATTAGTATTTTGTAGCATTGCGTTTAAATGGTTTAACTTGGGTCAAACATTTCGGGTAGCCTTCCACAAGCTTCCCACAATAAGTTGGGTGAATTTTGGCCCATTCCTCCTGACAGAACTGGTGTAACTGAATCAGGTTTGTAGGCCTCCTTGCTCCCACACGCTTTTTCAGTTCTGCCCACACATTTTCTATAGGCTTGAGGTCAGGGTTTGTGATAGCCACTCCAATACCTTGACTTTGTTGTCCTTAAGCCATTTTGCCACAAATTTGGAAGTATGCTTGGGGTCATTGTCCATTTGGAAGAATCATTTGTGACCAAGCTTTAACTTCCTGACTGATGTCTTGAGATGTTGCTTCAATATATACCCATAATTTTCCCCCTCGTGATGCCATCTATTTTGTGAAGTGCACCAGTCCCTCCTGCAGATAAGCACCCCCACAACATGATGCTGCCACCCTCATGCTTCACGGTTTTTCCTTCCCTTTTTCCTCTAAACATAACGATGATAGTTATGGCCAAGCAGTTCTATTTTTGTTTCATCAGACCAGAGGACATTTCTCCAAAAGTCAGATATTTGTTCCCATGTGCAGTTGCAAAGCGTAGTCTGGGTTTTTATGAAGGTTTTGGAGCCGTGGCTCCTTCCTTGCTGAGCAGCCTTTCAGGTTATGTCGATATAGGACTCGTTTTATGGTGGATATAGATACGTTTGTACTTGTTTCCTCCAGCATCTTCACCAGGGCCTTTGCTGTTGTTCTGGGATTGATTTGCACTTTTCACACCAAAGTTCGTTCATCTCTAGAGGACAGAATGTGTCTCCTTCCTGAGCGGTATGACGGCTGCGTGGTTCCATGGTGTTTATACTTGCGTACTATTGTTTGTACAGATGAACGTTGTACCTTCAGCCGTTTGGAAATTGCTCCCAAGGATGAACCAGACTTGTGGAGGTCTACAATTTTTTCTGTTTTCTGAGGTCTTGGCTGACTTATTTCGATTTTCCCATGATGTCAAGCAGAGGCACTGAATTTGAAGGTAGGCCTTGAAATACATCCACAAGTACACCTCAAATTTACTCAAATTATGTCAATTAGCCTATCAGAAGCTTCTAAAGCCGTGACATAATTTTCTGGAAATTTCCAGAAACTGTTTAAAGGCACAGTCAACTTAGTGTATGTAAACTTCTGACCCACTGGAATTGCGATACAGTGAATTATAAGTTAAATAATCTGTCTGTAAAGAATTGTTGGAAAAATTACTTGTGTCATGCACAAAGTAGATGTCCTAACCGACTTGCCAAAACCATAGGTTGTTAACAAGGAATGTGTGGAGTAGTTGAAAAAATAGTTTTAATGACGCCAACCTAAGTTTATGTAAACTTCCGACTTCAACTGTACATCTGGCCCTTCTTTGGACACTGTGTTAACAAACCTCCAAATGAGCTTCAATGCCATGCAACACTTCTTCCGTGGCCTCCAACTGATTTGAAATGCCAGTAAAACTAAATGCATGCTCTTCAACCGATTGTTGCCCGCACCCGCCCACCTGACTAGCATCACTGCCCTGGACAGTTCTGACTTAGAATATGTGGACAACTACAAATACCTAGGTGTCTGGTTAGACTGTAAACTCTCCTTCCAGACTCACATGAACTTTTTAGGGATATGGGGCAGTTTTCGGAAATTTGGATGAATGACGTGTCAAAAGTAAACTGCCTGTTACTCAATCTCTCTCTCTCTCCGTCTGAGCTCCCTTTTCCAACCCGTGTTTATATCGGATCGACCTTTTTATTACCTGATCTCTCTTTAAATGTTTCTATCTTCTATCTGGTCTCTTTTTCCTATTTCTCTGATTCATCTGGGATGTATTTCGTTTTATCCATCCACTCTCTCCTCTGTGTGCCTGATCTGTCTGTCTCTACTGGTCTGAAGTGTTTTGCAGGTGAGGCAATGCACTGTAACAGGAGCCCACTCTGGATCTGAAAGCCAAAAGAGAGTTGACTGCTGTCCTGTTGATTTGAACCTCAGCACTAACACGGTAAGATCTGTATCCAGCCAGACACACACGCTACTAGTTCTGACATTGAAAACTGTGTGTGTGTGTGTACATGCGTGTATATGTGTGTATATGTGTGTGTATTGCGGGCTTTAGGTGACATTGAAACAGCCTATACTGAGATGTAAACTTCAGAGAAAGATGGAGTAGAGGAAAGAAAAGGAAGAAAAGGAGAGAAAACAATAAGGATCCTGTGTTTAATTAGGCTCTTACAGATGATGGGGTTTTCCACCGGGACCATTCAGCCATCCTGGCTTCATCCAATTAATCTACCACTGAGAGAGAGAGAGAGAGAGAGAGAGAGAGAGAGAGAGAGAGAGAGAGAGAGAGAGAGAGAGAGAGACAGAGACAGAGACAGAGACAGAGACAGAGAGAGACAACAAAATAAAAGACAGAAAACTTAAGAGAAAGACAAGAGATAAAAATGACAAAAGTTTCCAGGTGGTTATATGTAAATAACTAGTCTGTGATACATAATTTCACACTCTACCATCCATCTGCTGTTGAAGCTTACCCAGATGGGGGGGTGGGCTATGTCTGCCATACAGGCCAGGCAGTAGAATGATGAGCTGCTCTGGGACTCTGTTCTCCATGTAGACTCCTGGCCGCCTCACACATCCTGGCTCTAACACAGCTTCAACCCCCCAGGGCCAGAAAACAGTGACTGGGATGCAGGGTAATGGGACAGGGACAGCTGGAAGTGTCAACTGAACACACACACACATGCAGAACCGCACACATGCGCATACACGTATACACACACACACACACACACACTTCATCCGTCCATCCCCCACTCTGATTGAGAGGGCATATCAATTTGTGCTGTCTGAAGACCAACCCTCAGCTGGCAAAAGATTGCCATGCTGTCCCCACTATCGCTGGGGGAAATGAGAGTTCTCTCCATGACTTACAACACATGCATACAGACACACACACAATATCCCACCAGCACACGCACACACACACACTTACTCACACACCTACTCATACACACACACAAACACACCTCAAGTTTAAAGGAGTGTTGCCCTTTTGAGAGAGTGAGAGACAGTGTGAGAGAGAGAGGAAGAAGGAGAGAGACTGGGAGAGAGAGAGAAACATGGGTTGAAACCGAGGAGGGGGTCACTGTTACCATGGAAACCAGACCATCTCATTACGGCAATCAAATCACTGGGTGGACATGGAGCGGGGAGGGTTCTCTACTGGACTCTGCACTCTCCACCCCATTGGTTGTGCATAATATCAATAGAAGCTATTGATTGGTTAACCAGTCCACTAACCTGGTTTGTCAGGTGTCTAAGTGTTACTGATTAACCCCTGGAATATTATGATTGATATAGACAGTCATGGGTCCAGAATTTGGACCTTCCGGTTCGGTATCATACAGGTTGACCAGAATCTCCCCTCTGACCTCTAGAATTCTCTTGAGACAGTTTATTTAGAATCGGATTGAGAGAGAGAGAGTATTAGAACCAATAGTTAGACCAATCAGAGTTGAAGGACACGTCATTCCTCGGCTGTGGCCTCCGTCTTGGTGTCCCATGACAACTGGGTCAGTGAAGTCACCCTGAGTGACAGCCTATTTGCCAAATCGGCATCACACACCCGTTCTAATGGAGTCACTGCTGACGAGGTCACAATCACATCACACCCTATCAGTCAACGGTGGTGTGGTGTGTGTGTGTGTGTGTAGTTTTGTGTGTCTTTGTATCGCTGTCTGGCTTTCCATTCCTCCATCAGCCCCCACCTCTCCACTCCTCCACCACTCTATTTCCTGCCTCTCCATCAGATATCTCTCCTCCACTCAGCACAGGTCCACATCTCTCTATCTCCTCTCCTCCTCTGCCTTTGTGCTGTCATTAGGTCTGGGAAATAGCAGTCTGCTGACACACACAAACACACACACACACACTCCCGTTTATACGCACGCTGTCGTGGAAATTTCCTGTATTACCAAATCATGAGAGAGCAAACCACACACAAGTCAGAGTTATCATGAAGTCCATCTTTAATTATATGAGCTTCACCATAGCCCTCTGACTCTCAGATCAATTCAGTGTCTATAAATGAATTCCCTGAGAGTGTCAACATAATGCCAACTGAGATCCTTTATAGCAAAGATTCACCTAGTCGACATGACAAACCTCAGGTCTTAGGAAAACTGCACAAAGGAAAAATTTTACTTGAGAGAGGAGTATCCCAAAGCCAGACAGCATTAGCTATAAATTATTGGTCAGTTTGCTCTCTTAGACGAGGTTCTACTTCTCGTTCTTGGTACAACATAGTACCAAAACATTACCTCATCCAATGGCATATATCAATTATCAATTCTAGATACTCCCATATCAGATACAACCCCTCCTGGACAAGCTTACAGAGAGAAGTGACTGGCACACAGACATTGTGGAGCCAACTAGCTGGTTCCCCTTTAATCACACCATCCCTTCACATGGTTTAAGAATAGTTACAGACACATTCACAGATAAGACTAACCTGACCTCTCCCCTCTCTGGGCCCCAAGTAACTGAGCCCTAGCAGAGAAGGGATAACTGCAAACTGCCAACCGTATTATTCAAAAAGAAGACATTCTAATGACAATAAATAAGATAAAACATCTTATTTATCTATGTTACCTAACTAATTCTTATTCTGCTACAACAATGCGCGCACACACACACACACACACACACACACACACACACACACACACACACACACACACACACACACACACACACACACACACACACACACACACACACACACACACACACACACACACACACACACACACACACACACACACAGGCAGAGCGTGATCAAAAACTCAGTTAGCACCACTCTCACATGCACATACACACAGCAACAACACAACTACCTAAACATAACTATGGAAGCCCTGAAGCCCCAAAAGCACAACTTAGTATCTTGTTTGAACGACTTAATATCTAGTTGGAATGACATGGTACTACGTCGTTTAAACAAGATACTTAGTCGTTCGAACGAGATACTAAGTTATTTGAAAAACTTGTTATCTCGTTCAATAAACATTTGTCTCATGAATTTGTCTAATTAGGCCTCCTTTGTTATGCAGTGCCAGTTGTGTTTGTCAGACCATTGCTGCAGCCATTCGTTCACTGATTCCATCCATTGATATAATTCTTAATTGATATTCATTTGATGGGGCTGCTTTTGAATGCCAGCGCATGTAAGTGTTTTTGACAGCCTGGTTTGCTCTTCATGCTCAGAGTCATCCTTCCGAGGGTCACGTGTTCAATCCCAATGGGATCCCAAACCTTAACCCTTACCATAACCATTTGGAATGAATGCCTAAACTTAACAGTGTCGTTGTTTTAGTTTGAATCCTATCCAAAACCTTCTGCCACTTATTCATCAACTCCAGCACCAAACCAGTGTCTACACATGTGAAAATAGCAGCTTTTATGATCTGTGGTTAAACCGATAAGAAGAAAGGTCCTAAAACATTTTGTTTCTCTGTGACATCACAGGGTAGGATTAATAGCTAAAAACAGTGATTTTCGAAACCAAGTTTCTTGACCAAGGAAAGGTATTTTCTTGCTCCCCACGTCCCCTCGAATCTCATAGTGTTTGAAAATCACTGTTTTTTTTACTTTTTATGTTATTAGGTAGAACTTTTGAAATTAATGATTTGTTTTTATACAAACACAGAAATGCACCATTTTCACATGTTTTTTTAAACATTTTAATTTGAATTGTACCTTTATTTAACCAGGTAGTCTAGTTGAGAACATTTACAACTGTGACCTGGCCAAGATAAAGCAAAGCAGTGCGACACAAACAACAACACAGAGTTACACGTGGAATAAACAAACATACAGTCAGCAACACAATGCGGGGAAAAGGTCTATATACAGTGTGTGCAAATTAGTTAAGGGAGGTAAAGGCAATAAATAGGCCATAGTGGCAAAATAATTACAATTTAGCAATTAAACACTGGAGAAGATAAATGTGCAAGTAGAGATACTGGGGATTCAAAGGAGCAAAACAAATAATAACAGTATGGGGATGAGGTAGTTGGATGGGCTATTTACAGATGAGCTATGTACAGGTGCAGTGATCTGTGAGCTGCTCTGAAAACTATGAGTCTCCAGCTTCAGTGATTTTTGCAATTCGTTCCAGCCATTGGCAGCAGAGAACTGCAAGGAAAGGCAGCCAAAGGAGGAATTGGCTTTGAAGGTGACCATTGAAATATGCCTGCTGGAACGCGTGCTACGGGTGGGTGCTGCAATGGTGACCAGTGAGCTGAGATAAAGTGGGGCTTTACCTAGCAAAGACTTATAGATTGACACTGATATTGTGCTTCAGGGTCTGGCTCTCACAGTGTGTTCACATCATGCCAGACAGGCAGAAAGACAGTGCAGACAGAGCAGAGTTAAGTAGATCCCAGTACAACACACAAACCACATCTGGTACTCAGTTCTGCTTCATATATCCATTGTCTACTGTATGTAAAACCTTACAAATGCTCTGCCAACAGGGAGACTGCTCCTGTTGCTCAAAGCCATTTTGTGACTTCGGTAGTACTGTGTTTTCAACTCTCCTCTCTAACAATATCCGCCTCTCCTCTCCTCTTAATCCACTGACACATTCACTTCAGCTGTGTGATGTAACGTCTGTGAAGGGCGTTGATAAAAACACACATCCTCTTGGGAGAAAATGTAAATGGTATTCCTGGTTTGATGTGCTGTCAGATTTGGGATTACCAGGCATGCAATTAAAGCTCTCAGCAGCAGTAGTAGCAGTAGTAGCAGTAGTAGCAGCAGCACAGTCATTTTAGGAAATTATTGCCTTTTGCATCCCTTTGATATATCAAGTAGAAATTGTGCACAAATGAAGCCTGTTATATTAAATGATGTTCCCTGTAATATAAACCACATGGAAAATATGAGCCATCAGATTGTTTTGTATGAATAACAACTTGCTAAAGTGACAAAATTCAGCATTTTCACATGTCCCTCTGTGAATCTTCTGTGAATCTTCTGTGAATCTTCTGTGAATCTTCTGTGACTGCTAGGAAGATTTTAACCCACTTAACCCAACATTTCTCCATGTTTCCACCATCATTGTAAATCCCTAGTCGTTCTGTTGCTTTGACAAAGTAATTGGGGGGGGGGATCCTGTAGAGGTTAACATAGCAAATTAAATGTGACAATACTTTATCACTCATACAGAATATCATCAATGATGCTGTTTAGGCCTCCAGTATGTAGCATTTGCAAAGTCATCAACACCTATTGTTTCAGTTCAACCCAGAATTGAACTAAAAATAGACAACACAATAGGGATAAGGTTTCAAGCTCTGGTTGATTTCCAATTGAATGATATGTTGACCCAACCAAATACATACATTCGAAGGATATGTCATTTCTGCTTGGATAGTTCCATATGCGCCACTGACTTAGTCTGGCTTGAATTCCAGTTGACTACAAATGAATAATTGATACGTTGGATTTACATCTTCAACTTAACCAAAAATTCAAGTTTAAGAATGTTAATAAGCCAGTGGCGCATATGGAACTATAAACGCAGTAGATACATCTACTTTAAATGTTGATGTTTGGTTGCATTGTCAACCAAACACAATTCAATATGACTTTTGTAATACAGTAAATAGCGTAGATAAAACTATTGTCACGCCTGCTCCCGTTCTTCCTCCACCTTGCGCTCGAGGGCGCCAGACTCCCCAACATTACGCACTCAAACCACCTTCAGTAAGCACACCTGCCTATTCCCCGTCACGCACATTAGCACTCATTGGACTCATGTGGACTCAATTACTTGTCATTTCCTTCCCTATGTCTCTCTGTTTCCTGGCTCTGTTCCCTGCATAGGGATTGTTTGTCATCCTTGTTTACCCGTGTGCTGACGCTGTTCCTATCGTGTCCTATGTCTGTTCCTGTCGTGTCCTATGTCTGTTCCTGTCGTGTCCTACGTCTGTTCCTGTCGTGTCCTATGTCTGTTCCTGTCGTGTCCTATGTCTGTTCCTGTCGCGTCCTATGTCTGTTCCTGTCGTGTTCTATGTCTGTTCCTGTCGCGTCCCATGTCTGTTCCTGTCGCGTCCTATGTCTGTTCCTGTCGTGTTCTATGTCTGTTCCTGTCGCGTCCTATGTCTGTTCCTGTCGCGTCCTATGTCTGTTCCTGTCGTGTTCTATGTCTGTTCCTGTCGCGTCCTATGTCTGTTCCTGTCGTGTTCTATATCTGTTCCTGTCGCGTCCTATGTCTGTTCCTGTCGCGTCCTATGTCTGTTCCTGTCGTGTTCTATGTCTGTTCCTGTCGCGTCCTATGTCTGTTCCTGTCGTGTTCTATGTCTGTTCCTGTCGTGTTCTATGTCTGTTCCTGTCGTGTCCTATGTCTGTTCCTGTCGTGTCCTATGTCTGTTCCTGTCGTGTCCTATGTCTGTTCCTGTCGTGTTCTATGTCTGTTCCTGTCGTGTCCTATGTCTGTTCCTGTCGTGTTCTATGTCTGTTCCTGTCGTGTTCTATGTCTGTTCCTGTCGCGTTCTATGTCTGTTCCTGTCGTGTTCTATGTCTGTTCCTGTCGTGTTCTATGTCTGTTCCTGTCGTGTTCTATGTCTGTTCCTGTCGTGTTCTATGTCTGTTCCTGTCATGTTCTATGTCTGTTCCTGTCGTGTCCTATGTCTGTTCCTGTCGTGTCCTATGTCTGTTCCTGAATAAATGTTTGATTCCGGCCCTTACACCTATACCCTTGGAAGGACTTCGATAGCAACAGTGAATCTATCTAGTTTTTTAAGTAGAGAACTCTGTACAATCATTCTTATGATAGCACATTGGTGATAGTGAGTTACAAAAAACATAGCTAATCAGGGCAGGGCTTGGTTAAAACCTCTTATATATAACTACATGTCATCCAAAATGTAATCTATATAATCCCTTGAAAATAATGATTTATCATGAGAGGACTATGAACATTAACTAGTAATACTGCATACTCCAAGAAAGGTATAAGTCTCAACTTTCTGGTAGAAAATAGTTATGGAATGCTGAGTAGTGGAGTCACTATTGAGGTCACAAGGTCACACAGTACAAATATGATACAAATGTGAAATATTTCCTATTCAACAAAACCGTATAAATAATCCCTGAAATGACATATGATTTCTCAATATAATATAATCAATTCATAAAATCACTAACTAAGATTTCACTTTGCTTATAATTGTAAAATACATATCTGTATGTTTTACTCGCAAAACACCAGTTTCAACGTCAACAGCGAAGAGGCAACTCCGGGATGCTGGCCTAGGCAGAGTTGCAAAGAAAAAGCCATATCTTAAATTGGCCAATAAAAATAAAAGATTAAGATGGACAAAAGAACACAGACACTAGACACAGGAACTCTGCCTAGAAAGCTAGCATCCCGGAGTCACCTCTTCACTGTTGACGTTGAGACTGGTGTTTTAGGGGTACTATTTAATGAAGCTGCCAGTTGAGGACTTGTGAGGCGTCTGTTTCTCAAACTAGACACTCTAATGTACTTGTCCTCTTGCTCAGTTGTGCAACAGAGCCTCCCACTCCTCTTTCTATTCTGGTTAGAGCCAGTTTGAGCTGTTCTGTGAAGGGAGTAATACACAGCATTGTACGAGATCTTCAGTGTCTTGGCAATTTCTTGCATGGAATAACCTTAATTTCTCAGAACAAGAATAGCCTGACAGGTTTCAGAATAAAGTTCTTTGTTTCTGGCCATTTTGAGCCTGTAATCGAACCCACAAATACTGATGCTCCAGATACTCAACTAGTCTAAAGAAGGCCAGTTTTGTCGTGTCTTTAATCAGGAGAACAGTTTTCAGTTGTGCTAACATAATTGCAAAAGGGTTTTCTAATGATCAATTAGCCTTTTAAAATTCTATACTTGGATTAGCTAACACAACGTGCCATTGGAACACAGGAGTGATGGTTGCTGATAATGGGTCTCTCTGTACGTCTGTGTAGATATTCCATTAAAAAATCTGCCGTTACCAGCTACTATAGTCATTTACAACATTAACAATGTCTACACTGTATTTCTGATCTTAATGGACAACAGAATCTAAATATTACCCCTCTACCTTGTCTATGTTGAAATGTGGGATTACCGTGATTAAACAACAGTTTAAGTTGATGACATTTTTCAAATCCAATGTATTTTCCACGTAGATTCCACATCACAATTACGTTGAGGAATTACGCGGAAACAATGTTGATTCAATCCGTTTGTTTGCAGTGGGTGGTGATTCATCTTAAAGCCCCCACGCAGTCTCTCATTTCATTTGGAAATCAGCACGAATAAATGCATGTGCGTCTTTATTTGTTTCATAATGTCTATTTTTGTAATCATGTCCCTGAGCCACTGAAATGCTCAGGCTGATCATGTGGGCTTTAAGAAACCAATTTGAACATGACATTAGATATTTACGTACACATCCCTGATTGGCTGATAGGATGGTCTAGAACCCATCAATTTACCCATTGAAAAAAAAAATCCACAGTTGTGTAGGCTACTTTGTCTTGTCATCAAAACAAAAGGCATACATAATGCAATTTGCTATATAATTGTTCTACAGTTTTCAATAGGTTACCAGAAGATGCAGGACCAGAACAGCCTGTTTGGATGGTGGACCATCCAGGCATATACACTGCTTGTCATCTACTCATTGCAGAATGCCATGATTATCTACAGGGCAGGCTATATGGTATAATCTTGGAACCAAGTGTGCTCTTGTCTCACAACAAAACGCAACGAAGCACCTATGCAAAGCCCTCATTCTGTAACTCAGAAAAAATATTCCAGCGTCTGCCTGCAAACGGAACATCTTTGCCTGTGCGTGTTTAGGCTACCTGCCCCTCCCTCATCTGAATTATAGACCACTGTACTGACGTTACCAGCTTGATTCAGAAGATAGGGAGAGAGATTTTTTAATTAGCTCGAGAAGAATGTACTAACTTTTTCAATGCTAGTTAAAGTGGAACTGACAGCGCTTTAACAACGTGAAATCGTATTAAAATCTGATCATACACACCTCCATGAAGAATAGAATGACACCTTCAAATAATTCTATGGCAGTATAGTGTGGTAAAACGGTTGTGCGTTTGGACTATTACAGACACGGCAGTAAATAAAACCGAATAAAAAAAACATCTGAAGTTCCAGCTCTTACACCACAAAAGGGGTATTAGTACAATTTTCACAATTTCAGAGTGTTATTTCGACCTCATGGTGTAGAAATATCATTTGTTTTTTAACTGCAATGTCCCTTTAAAGCAAAAAATAATAATCTGTTCCTCATTTTAAACCACCTCGATGTAAAGTCCCCTGTTTAGGTGACCTGTGTGGTTCTGGTACCAGCTCCGACCAACTTTTTCCCTTATAAATCGATCTGTGGACACAGTAGATCGAAATGCTTATATTGAGTGATAGCCCTGATTCTCACGGACACAGGACTATCTCCCTTTTCTGTATGAAGCTGGATGTGAAATCTGACACCACTTGAACCTGGGATGTCCCTCCTACCATTTCATTCCCTCTTCCGACTGTCCATCAACTCCATGAATCCTACTTCACAGCCACTAACAACTCATACAGTGCCTACCGGAAAGTATTCAGACCCCTAGACTTTTTCCACATTTTGTTACGTTACAGCCTCATTCTAAAATGGATTAAATAAATACAAATCCTCAGAAACCTACACATACTACCCCTTAACGATGCAGCAAAAACAGGTTAAACATTTTTTGCAAATGTATTCAAAAATAAAAAACAGATACCGTTTTCACATAAGAATTCAGACCCTTTGCAATGAGACAAACATCCTGTTTCCATTAATCATCCTTGAGATGTTTCTACAACTTGATTGGAAAGGCACACACCTGTTTAGGGTCCCACAGATCAGGGGAAAGGTACCAAAACATTTCTGCAGCATTGAAGGTCCCGAAAGAACACTGTGGCCTCCATCATTCTTAAATGGAAGAAGTTTGAAACCTCTTCCTAGAGCTGCCCGAATGGCCAAACTGAGCAATCTGGGGAGAAGGGCCTTGATCAGGGAGGTGACCAAGAACCCGATGGTCACTCTGACAGAGCTCTAGAGTTCATCTGTGGAGATGGGAGAACCTTCCAGAAGGACAACCATCTCTGCAGCACTCCACCAATCAGGCCTTTATGGTAGAGTGGCCAGACGGAAGACACTCTTCAGTAAAAGGCACATGACAACTCGCTTGGAGTTTGCCAAAAAGCACCTAAAGGCTCTCAGATATTGAGAAACAATATTCTCTGGTCTGATGAAACCAAGATTGAACTCTTTGGCCTGAATGCTAAGCGTCACGTCTGGAAGATACCTGGTACCATCCCTACGGTGAAGCGTTGTGGTATTTTTCAGCCAGGCACTGGGGGAACGAAGAAAAGTACGGAAAGATCCTTGATGAAAACCTGCTCCAGAGCGCTCAGAACCTCAGATTTGGGTGAAGGTTCACCTTCCAACAGGACAAGGACCGTAAGCACACAGCCAAGACAACGCAGGAGTGGCTTTGGGACAAGTTGCTGAATGTCTTTGAGCGGCCCAGCCAGAGCCTGGACTTGAACCGATCGAACATCTCTGAAGAGACCTGAAAATAGCTGTGCAGCGACGCTCCCCATCTAACCCGACAGTGCTTGAGGGGATCTACAGAGAAGAATGGGAGAAACTCCCCAAATACAGATGTGCCAAGCTTGTAGCTTCATACCCATGAAGACTCGAGGCTGTAATTGCTGCCAAAGGTGCTTCAACAAAGTACTGATTAAAGGGTCTGAATACTTATGTAAATGTGATATTTCTGTTTTTTATTTTTAATAAATTAGCAAAAATGTTTAATAACCGTTTTTTTGCTTTGACGTTATGGGGTATTGTGTGTAGATTAATGGGGGGGGGGGCATATTTTAGAAATTTTAGAATGAGGCTGTAACCTAACAAAATGTGGAAAACGTCAAGGGGTTTGTATACTTTCCAAAGGCACTGTATTCCTGGGATCCGTACATCGTAACGCAGCAGGAGAGACTGGTTTCATCGCTGTCGTAAATGAAGATATTGATTTATTGCCCGTAATCTAAAATAATTAATAGATTTGAACCAAAAATCACTTTCTTTGTCATAGACAGATAAGATTTATATGAGATGAAAGGCGAGTACCTAATGAGTTCAGGAAGCCAAGCTGAAGGTCTGTGAGACATTCACAGTAATGACGCTGACATTTAGATCAAGAGAGACCTTTAGAAAATATGCATATTTTCTCTAGCACTTAATATACACATATGTATTTTAAGTTATAAAGAGGGTGAAATCTTATAGTTATTTTATCAATAGATTATACTATAATTAGAAAAAATAAAAGTCATTTCAAGCCTTACTCATACAGTCTTGTTCAATAGGAAAGACATCATACAAAATATTTCATATTTTTATCATATTTCAAATCTAAATCAAATCAAATATGATTTGTCACATGCTCCGAATACAACAGGTGTAGGTAGACCTTACCGTGAAATGCTTACTTACAAGCCCTTAACCAACAATGCAGTTCAAGAAATGGATTTAAGTAAAAATATATACAAAATAAACTAAAGTAAAATGTAATTAAAACCAACACATTAAAATAACAATAACAAGGCTATATACAGGGGTACCGGTACAGAGTCAATGTGCGGGGGTACAGGTTAGTTAAGGTAATTTGTACATGTAGCTAGGGGTGAAGTGATTATGCATAGACAATAAACAGCAGCAGTGTAAGAACAGGGAGGGCATTTGATTAATTGATTAGCAGTCTTATGGCTTTGGGGTAGAAGCTGTTAAGGAGCCTTTTGGACCTAGACTTGATGTTCTGGTACCGCTTGACATGTGGTAGCAGAGAGAACAGTCTTTGACTGACTTGGGTGACTGGAGTCTTTGACAATTCTTTGGGTTTCCTCTGACACCACCTAGAATATAGAGCCTTATGGAGGAGGCCGAGCAGTTGCCATACTAGGTGGCGAAGCAACTGATATGCTCTCGATGGTGCAGCTGTAGTACTTTTTGAGGATCTGGGAACCCATGAAAAATCTTTTCAGTCTCCACCACACTGCCTGGTCTCTGACCTCCTCCCTATAGGCTGTCTCATTGTTGTTGACAGTGATCAGGCCTACCATTGTTGTGTTGTCAGTAAACTTAATAATGGTGATGGAGTCGTGCTTGGCCAGGCAGTCTTGGAGAACAGGAGGAGACTAAGAACGCACCCCTGAGGGGCCCCCGTGTTGAGGATCAGCATGGCAGATGTGTTGTTGTCTACACTTACCACTTGGGGGCAGCCCGTCAGGAAGTCCAGGATTGAGTTGCAGAGGGAGGTGTTTAGTCCCTGGGTCCTTAGCTTAGTGATGAGCTTTGTGGGCACTATGGTGTTGAACGCTGACCTGTAGTCAATTAACAGCATTCTCACATAGGTGTTCCTTTTGTCCAGGTGGGAAAGGGCAGTGTGGAGTGCGATTATGATTGCCTCATCTGTGGATCTGTTGAGGTGGTATGCGAGTTGTAATGGGTCTAGGGTTTCCGGGATGATGGTGCTTCAGTGTTGCTTGCCTCAAACCGAGCGTAAAAGAGATTTAGCCCATCTGGTAGGCTCACGTCACTGGGCAGCTCGCGGCTGGGTTTCCCTTTGTAGTCCATAATAGTTTGCAAGCAATGCCTCATCAGACAAGCGTCAGAGCTGGTATAATAGGATTCTATCTTAGTCCTGTATTGACGCTTTGCCTACTTGTACAGTGTACTTTAGTCCTCAAAAGTGACTACACCATAGCAATTTATAATTATTTTTACTAGAAAGGTGAGATTGTAAACTTTCTTGGAGTATGCAGAATTACTAGTTATTGTTTATGGCCCTCTCAAGACAAATAATTACTTTTGGGTATTACGTAGATGGAAAAACGTGTTTTTAAAATTACATTTAGCATGTGCTCTTTAAGACAAATTATTCAAATTAGGTGAAATAAAACATTTTTTTTGAAACATTTTTTGTTTGTTTCACTTCTCAAAAGGCACCTACTTTGTGGAATGACCCAGCAGCTCTCCTGCTCCTCACACATCAGCTCAGTAGTGCTCTGATACTCCTCGTTTCTCAGAGTGAGAAAGAAAGGGAGGTGGGGAGAGACAGGGGAGAGAAGAATGGGGTGGAAGAGGGCGAAAGAGTGTGTGTGTGTGTGTGTGTGTGTGTGTGTGTGTGTGTGTGTGTGTGTGTGTGTGTGTGTGTGTGTGTGTGTGTGTGTGTGTGTGTGTGTGTGTGTGTGTGTGTGTGTGTGTGTGTGTGTGTGTGTGTTGTGTGTGTGTGTGTGCGTGTATGTGCTTGCATGTGTGTGTGTGTGTGTGTGTGAGAGAGAAAGACAGAGACAGAGAGGGAGCAAGAAAGATAAGTGAGAGAGAGAAGAGAGAGGTAGACAGAGAAATTCATCATCAGCCTTATTATATTTATTTATTGAGGCCTGGATTAAACCTGAAAGGAAATGTTGTGCTGCAAATTATTTCTTGAGTCGCCACAGATAGGAAAACACTCTGATGTCACAGTACAACACTGCCCTCTTCAGGTTACCGAGGGAACTGATAGGCTATGTTATGGAACAAACTGCGGCTGTAGACTACTGGAGAATTGATGACATGGAACTATCATGTAAGTAAAAATGCAGTGAATACAAAGATTTATAGAAATATAATATTCAGATAAACAAGTTTGGACAAATGTGGCTGAGTCAAACTACCACAAACATATTTCAGTTTGTAGAACTGATTTTTTTAAAAGAGTTGAGGATTTGTTATCAAGTTAATCTGTAGCCTAACAAATGTTTTTTTAATCTAGTTCATTCCGGTGTGATGCTTTAAATTAAAGTAACGAATGGGCTAATGTTTACACTGAACAAACAAACACGCCATGGTCTGTCTCTATATTTCTACAAGGAATTAAATAGTTATGGATTTGATCACGGTTATGGTTGTCATTTAAAGCACACGACAGTCCTACTGATTTACTAAACAAATATACCATTCTGTAATATTGTAACGCATTCAGTAATGCATTCAGTTTGTGTTTTTAATGCTGACTGAACTAAAGGCATGATCTCGTGGCCATTGGCTCTCAATGAAAGTGCTTTGGGACATCATCCGTAACCTCAACGAGTTACCTTACGTTCTAAAGTCCCATGAACCTTTCACTGCAGTGGGCTGAATCAGGGTCACACAGAGTGAATGTGGGTAGTCTTAAACAAATCTCATTTGAAACAGACGTTTACACCTCACACGAACGGTTATGGGTTTAATAAAAAAGAAGACACGAGTACCATGTCAGATATAGAGTTGTACTCTGTCACATGTAGCGTTTGCATCCCGATATTACACTTTACATGCATCACAGAAGACTGATATAAAGCGAAACGCTTTTGACAGTCAAACACCGTATATTCGTCATTTCATTCAAAAAATGTATTTTTTATTGTGACATTATGAAAAATACGAATAACATCCTACTCATGAGACCAAAGAGTGTGCTTTCGATCATTGAATGCAGGAAAGGGCTACATTGTCAATAACATTTGAAAAAAACAACTCTGTCAAACACTGGGGAGAAATTGACTCAGATATCTCTTTACTCATTATTTCATCAAGTGAATTCAATTGAATTCTTGCCAACACCATTCCTTTAAGAAGGACAGTTAATACAAATGTTCTCTGTTGAAATGATTCTAAAATATATGAGAGCAGAAGTTTAAAAAGCATGAATTTCTTCAGAGAATCTGTCAGTCTCTCTCTCTCCACCTCTCTCTCATTGTGTGTGTGTGTGTGTGTGTGTGTGCCTATGTGCCTGTGTGAGCGCAAACAAGTCTTTAAAACCTGATAAAAAAAGAAAAGATCAGATAGCTCTTTCCAAAGAGGAGTTTTCAGCAAGGCAATAGCCCCTGGTGGTAACTGGAATTCAAAGCAGAGCAGGTTAAAAGGCACTGAGGATACATCATGTGTGATGGATGGCTGTTAGAATTGACTGGCTTTCCTGTTGCTTGGATCAGCAGATGACTTGTTGCTCTGTTGCTCAGACTTGTTGCTCTGTTGGAACAAAAGATAAACATACATCCCTTTAGATAGAACACACAATATACCTAGTTGTTGTTGAGTGTGTGTGTGTGTGTGTGTCGATCGGTGCGTGCGTGTTTGTGTATGTGCATGGGTGCGTGTGTGCGCGTGCACCCGTGTGTGTGTGCGTGTGTGTGTGTGCATCCGTGCATGCGTGCGTGTGTGTGTGTGTGCATGCGTGTGTGTACCTTGGTCCCGAACAGCAGGTTGATGACCCCCTTGGAGCGTCTGTCAGCAGTGCGGTCTCCAGGAAGACACACAGACATACTCTTACTGTCCCTTCTGAACCGGGATGACTCCGCCTCTTCACTACCATTGGCCACAGACAGAGACTGGCCTGTGGGCAGGGAGAGGGTGTGTGAGGAAGTGTGTGTGTGTGTGTGTGTGTGTGTGTGTGTGTGTGTGTGTGTGTGTGTGTGTGTGTGTGTGTGTGTGTGTGTGTGTGTGTGTGTGTGTGTGTGTGTGTGTGTGTGTGTGTGTGTGTGTGTGTGTGTGTGTGTGTGTGTGTGTGTGTGTGTGTTATACCTGTAATAGCAGGCAGAGATCTGGAGTTGGCGTTGGTGAGAAAGACATTGTCTTGAGAGCCAGGTTCAGACAGGTTGGTGTCACTGCGGAACTCCTGCTTCTTGGACAGCTAGAGGGAGACAGAGAGCAGAGAGTCTCACTGACACTGGTATACAGCCACAGGCATGTCCAAATACTCTTCCTTTTTTTTCCTCCATGGTTTGAAATGATTTCAATGAAACAGTGGCTGACCCTGTAAAACATTGAACCTATCTGTTTTTGTATATACACTACCGTTCAAAAGTTTGGGGTCACTTAGAAATGTCCTTGTTTTTTACATTTTCAAAAAATATTATACCACTTTTTTCTCCCCAATTTCGTGGTATCCAATTGGTCGTAGTTAGGGTCTTGTCTCATCGCTGCAACTTCCGTACGGGCTCGGGAGAGGCGAAGGTCGAGAGCCATGCGTCCTCCGAAACATAACCCAACAAAGCCGCACTGCTTGACACAATGCTCAATGCACATCCAACCCGGAAGCCAGCCGCACCAATGTGTCGGAGGAAACACCGTGCACCTGGCGTCCTGGTGCACTGCACCGGGCCCGCCACAGGAGTCGCTAGTACGCAATGAGACAAGGATATCCCTGCCGGCCAAACCCTCCCTAACCCGGACGAAGCTAGGCCAATTGTGCGCCACCTCATGGGCCTCCCGGTCGCGGCCGGCTGCGACAGAGCCTGGGCTCGAACCCAATGTCCTTGTTTTTGAAATAAAATAAAATATTTGGTCAATTAAAATAACACCAAATGTATCAGAAATACAGTGTAGACATTGTTAATGTTGTAAAAGTATAAAGAAGGCCAGTTTTTCTGTTTTAGTGTTGCTTTAGCAGTATGCTTAGAGTCATTGTCCTGCTGGAAGGTGAACCTCCGTCCCAGACTCAAATCTCTGGAAGACTGAAACAAGAATTTCCCTGTACCTAGCGCCATTCATCATTCCTTCAATTCTGACCCGTTTGCAAATCCCTGCCGATGAAAAACATCTCCACAGCATGATGCTGCCATCACCATGCTTCACTGTGGGGATGGGGTTCTCGGGGTGATGAAAGGTGTTGATGGCCAAAAAGCTCAATTTTAGTCTCATCTGACCAGATTACCCTCTTCCAAATGTTTGGGGAGTCTCCCACATGCCTTTTGGCAAACACCAAACGAGTTTTCTTATTTTTTTCTTTAAGCAATGGATTTTGTCTGGTTACTCTTCAGTAAATCCCAGCTCTGTGGAGTGTACGGCTTATAGTGGTCCTATGGACAGATACTCCAATCTCAGCTGTGGAGCTTTGCAGCTCCTTCAGGGTTATCTTTGGTCTCTTTGTTGCCTCTTTGATTAATGCCCTTCTTGCCTGGTCTGTGAGTTTTGGTGGGCGGCCCTCTGTTGGCAGATTTGTTGTGGTGCCATATTCTTTCCATTTTTTTAAATAATGGATTTAATGGTGCTCCATAGATGTTCAAAGTTTCTGATATTTTTTATAACCCAACCCTGATCTGTACTTCTCAATAACTTTGTCCCTGACCTGTTTGGAGAAGTCCTTGGTCTTCATGGTGCCACTGGTTTGGCGGTGCCCCTTGCTTAGTTGTGTTGCAGACTCGGGGGCCTTTCAGGACAGGTGTATATATACTGAGCTCATGTGACACTTAGATTGCACACAGGTGGACTTCATTTAACTAAGTATTTGAGTGTGGGTGAATAAATGATCTCCGGATGTGTATTTCCCACCGTAAAGCATGGAGGAGGAGGTGTTATGATGTGGGGGTGCTTTGCTGGTGACACATTCTGTGATTTATTTAGAATTCAAGGCATACTTAACCATCATGGCTAGCACAGCATTCTGCAGCCATACGCCATCCCATCTGGTTTGGGCTTAATTGGACTGTCATTTGTTTTTCAACAGGACAATGACCCAACACACCTCCAGGCTGTGTAAGGGATATTTTACCAAGAAGGAGAGTGATGAAGTACTGCATCAGATGACCTGGCCTCCACAATCCCCTGACCTCAACCACATTGAGATGGTTTGGGATGAGTTGGACCGCAGAGTAAAGGAAAAGCAGCCAACAAGTGCTCAGCATATGTGGGAACTACTTCAAGAGTGTTGGAAAAGCGTTCCAGGTTAAGCTGGTCCAGAGAATGCCAAGAGTGTGGAAAGCTGTCATCAAGGCAAAGGATGGCTACTTTGCAGAATCTCAAATAGATAATATATTTGGATTTGTTTAACATTTTTTTGGTTACTACATGATTCCAAATGCGTTATTTCATAGTGTTGATGTCTTCACTATTATTCTATAATGTAGAAAATAATCCAAATAAAGAAATACCCTTGAATGAGTAGGTGTTCTAAAACTGTTGACTGGTAGTGTATATCTCCATATCTCTCTCTCTCCCTCTCTCCCCTTTCCCCCTGTTTCTCTCTCTCTCCCTCTCCCGCTGTCTATCTCTCTCTCTCCTGCTCTCTCTCACCCGTTTGCTGTCCAGTGTGTTGGTCCTGTCTCTCTCTCTCCCTCTCCTGCTGTCTATCTCTCTCTCTCCTGCTCTCTCTCACCCGTTTGCTGTCCAGTGTGTTGGTCCTGTCTCTCTCTCTCCCTCTCCTGCTGTCTATCTCTCTCTCTCCCGCTCTCTCTCACCCATTTGCTGTCCAGAGTGTTGGTCCTGTCTCTCTCCTCTGGGATGAAGATCATGCTGCTCCTTTTCCTTCTCCTCTTGGAGTTCCTGAGTTTAACCTCCCCCTCTGCCCCTCCCTCATCCACCATGCTCACACTCCCACTGGAGCGCTGCAAGGTGGGGGTCTGGGGGGCCGCCATGTCAGGGAGACCACTGGGGAGGGAGGGAGGTGGGGGGAGAGGAATAAAAGGGGGAGAAAGAAGAGGGAGAGAGGGGGTAAAGGTGTGTGTTTGTTAATCTAGTATAGTTGCATGTTTGCACCCATGTGTGTGGGTTTGCATCTGTGTGTGTGTATGTGTGTGTGTGTGTGCGTGCGTGTGTGCATTTGTGTATGTGTGTGTGCGTGCGTGTGTGTGTGTGTCTGTTTCCCATATTGTGAATGGTTGCTGTTCGTACACGGATTGTATATTGCTAGACATAATCGCCTTGTCGAGCTGATAGCCAGCAAGGTGAGACAGGTAGTCTCACCAACAGCACACCTCCATTAACATTCTTGTGTAAGAGGAAGCTGGTTTGATGTTGATGATGATGTGTTTCCTTGTGTGCCAAATATGCCAGATGTTGTTGTTATTGGGGGAGGCCAGGGGGAGGTGCTCATTTTGGTAGTGGGCTCCTCAATTGACAGCTACATGGAGGGGGCCTTTGCCAAGAAGCTTCTTACATACAGCCCCTTGTGGCGCTTTGACAGCCTCGCGTGTAGGTGCAAGCTTGTGGAGCTGATCTTTGCCAGTCTCGGCCACGTACACATGCTTGCGGTGCGTGGACTCCAGATTGTGGGCCAGCCAAAAACTAAGGCGAAGAAGTTGGCTATGCAGTGCTCTGTTTCAACTGTTGTGGGAACCCTAGCTGTTTGGAGAAGGAGGCGCTTTCTGTACCCTTGAGTGCCATGCAAACAGGGACCTTTGAAATGTTCAGATCCTTTTTTTCATGTCAATTTGATTGGTGGGTTCAAATAAAGTATTTCAAATGTGCGTCAGTGTGTATTTGTGTTTGTGAGTGTGTATTTGTGTTTGTGAGTGTGTATTTGTGTTTGTGAGTGTGTATTTGTGTTTGTGAGTGTGTATTTGTGTTTGTGAGTGTGTATTTGCATTTGCGAGTGTCTGTTACCTGTCTGGATAAGGTTTGGTGGGGGTCCCACACTCAGACCCCTGGAGGGAAGAGATGGAGATGACGGACTGACGGAAGGAGCGAAGGACAGAGCGCGGACGACTTGACTTCCTCTCATCCATATCCGGCTAAGAACAAGGCGTGACGAAGAGGGAAAAGAGGGGGATGGATAAAAATGAGACAAAAGATTAAAGGTGAAGTTGGATGAAAGAGAGAGATTAAAAAGAGAGTTAATATAATGCTTTTCACAAACAGGAGTTAAGCTTTGGCATTGCTAGCGTCATTCCTAAAGCTCTTTTCACAAAATAGTTTTTCAGATTGAAATTCTCCTCTGCCCACAGATACTAGCTCCTTCCAGCTAGCCTATCAGGCCTCACATAAACACTCTCCTTTCCTCTTTCGATTTCACTCTTTCTCTTACCAGCTCCCTCACTCCATACTCCTTCTCCACCTTCTTCCTCATATGCGTGAAGCACTCCTCCATGCGCTCATGGAAAGGTCGTAGGTCGTCTGTCACTCTCTTCCCATGTAGAGAGATTCCCCCACCCAGCAGCGGGATCTACAAGAGATGTATATGATAAAACAGTGTGTTTGTGCGTATGCTTGTACATGTGTCGCTGCACGTGCCTGAGTGTGTGTGTGTGCGTATGCTTGTACATGTGTCGCTGCACGTGCCTGAGTGTGTGTGTTTGTGCGTATGCTTGTACATGTGTCGCTGCACGTGCCTGAGTGTGTGTTTGTGCGTATGCTTGTACATGTGTCGCTGCACGTGCCTGAGTGTGTGTTTGTGCGTATGCTTGTACATGTGTCGCTGCACGTGCCTGAGTGTGTGTTTGTGCGTATGCTTGTACATGTGTCGCTGCACGTGCGTGAGTGTGTGTTTGTGCGTATGCTTGTACATGTGTCGGTGCACGTGCCTGAGTGTGTGTGTGCGTACAGTACC
The DNA here is from genome assembly GCF_021184085.1 of Oncorhynchus gorbuscha. NCBI lineage: Eukaryota > Metazoa > Chordata > Actinopteri > Salmoniformes > Salmonidae > Oncorhynchus > Oncorhynchus gorbuscha. The sequence continues at coordinate 63,014,307 of NC_060185.1, read as the reverse complement.
TGCCATGCGATGAGGTCTTTGAGACCCTCCAGCTTATCTCTGTCCTCTGGGTGTTGCAAGTTGTACTCCTCAGTGAAGAAAGCCTGTAAAGAGGAGAGGGATAGAAATACGCTGTACTTTTACAGATGACACAGTCCTGGGATGGGGTTGAGACGTGCGGGTAGGTGGGTGGGCGGGTGGGTGGACGGAGGAACTCTGACCTTCTCGTACTTGGCGAAGCCCCCCATGACGGCAGGGTCCACAATGCCGTTGAGCAGCATGGAGAGTGGGTTGATGGGAAGGGCGTCGTCGGCCTGGTATTGGTTGATCAGGGTGAGGATCTTGTCATTGGTGCTCTGCATGGTCTCTATGGCATTCTCCAGAGGACTGATGGTGGTCTGAGAGAGTGGTCTGAGAGAGAGAGAGAGAGAGAGAGAGAGAGAGAGAGAGAGAGAGAGAGAGAGAGAGAGAGAGAGAGAGAGAGAGAGAGAGAGACGAACAGGGTGTTGTAACTAAATTAATAAAGACAAGATTATGCCGAATAAAACTGAGCATAAGAAAGTAAACAGTTTCAGGACCATCAACAGTTATGCTACCCTTTGCAGAGAAAAGCACTCACCTTGATCCAGCACTGGCAGTGAGAGATAGATAATGGTAAACAGGCAAACTGGTCCACCAAAAGAGAGAGAGGGACAAACAGACACACTTACATGTTTCATGTCTGTGGCCTCAAACCAGCGCAGGATCCCAGGGAGTTTATACACTGTGGTGAACGTGGTGCGCTCAATCCACATGGACTACAAAAGAGGAAGAGAAGAGGAGACAGACAGAAAGGAAGAGAGATACAGAGAGGGAGATACAGAGAGAAAGAGAGAGAGAGAGACCATGGGAGAGATAGATACAAAATGAAAAAAGTCCTGATGTGATCATGTATTGGACCTGCGATACATTGTATTCAGTACAGTCAGGGATCCGGTCAGACACTTACAACAAACTCATTGCTGGGATCCACTGGGCCTTTCCTCACTGGTCTGGAGTAGTGGAAACGCTGCACGTAGTTGGACTTGTAGAAGCTACAACACACACACACACACACAGTAAAGACACATAGAGCGGGATAGAAAGAGGAGGTTTAAACAGTCATCTTTGTGAGACAGAGGTGAAAGGTTGAGGGCAGAGAGGGACTGACTTGATGATCTGGTCAGGGACGGGTTTGCTCTTCAAGCGAGATGGGATCTCCAGGACAGGCTGAACAGTGAAACACTGGATGTCTGAGGCAACCAGGTCAGGAAGGCAACACGCTACAACCCAACCATAGAGGAAGTGAAACGTCTTCGTGTTCACGTGTGTGACTATAAAGCCATGGTGGTCCATGCGACTTAGGACAATGTTAGCCCACTGAACTAAAGACTGAGTGTGTGTATGTGTGTGTATGTAGTGGCGACCCATCATTCAGGGCAGGGCCCCACCTATATTGAGCCCCACATTTTTAGCAAAAAAGAATACTAATAAAAAAGGCTTACCTGTTTTGCATGTTATTTTGGCATTAATACGTGTCACATATCAGTTTGCAAATAATGTTTTTTTTAAGTAAATCGTTGAGTTAATAAAGCCTCATACAAACATGGTCTCTTTCTTGCTTTCTTGAGTAAGGCAGCTCCAAAAGGCTCAGTGCTTTCTGTGATGGTGGGGCAGCCAGCGAGAAAATACGGAGCGTAGGGGTTGGTAATGTTCTCTAGTTGCGCCATGATTAGCTCACTGATCTGACAGTACGTCACCGCCAAGTCTAAGGGTAGGCTTTTACACTACTGCTACTCTCTGTTTATCATATAGGCATAGTCATTTCAACCATACCTACATGTACAGTGCCTTGCGAAAGTATTCGGCCCCCTTGAACTTTGCGACCTTTTGCCACATTTCAGGCTTCAAACATAAAGATATAAAACTGTATTTTTTTTGTGAAGAATCAACAACAAGTGGGACACAATCATGAAGTGGAACGACATTTATTGGATATTTCAAACTTTTTTAACAAATCAAAAACTGTCTCTCTACTGTATATAACCTCACTACTGTATAGCCTCTCTACTGTATATAGCCTCGCTACTGTATATAGCCTCGCTACTGTATATAGCATCTCTACTGTATATAGTCTCTCTACTGTATATAACCTCACTACTGTATATAACCTCACTACTGTATATAACCTCTCTACTGGATATAGCCTCACTACTGTATATAACCTCACTACTGTATATAGCCTCTCTACTGTATATAACCTCACTACTGTATATAGCCTCTCTACTGTTATAGCCTCTCTACTGTATATAACCTCACTACTGTATATAGCCTATCTACTGTTATAGCCTCTCTACTGTATATAACCTCACTACTGTATATAACCTCACTACTGTATATAGCCTCTCTACTGTATATAACCTCTCTACTGTATATAGCCTCACTACTGTATATAACCTCACTACTGTATATAGCCTCTCTACTGTATATAACCTCACTACTGTATATAGCCTCTCTACTGTATATAACCTCACTACTGTATATAACCTCACTACTGTATATAGCCTCTCTACTGTGTATAACCTCTCTACTGTATATAACCTCACTACTGTATATAGCCTCTCTACTGTATATAACCTCTCTACTGTATATAGCCTCACTACTGTATATAACCTCACTACTGTATATAGCCTCTCTACTGTATATAGCCTCTCTACTGTATATAACCTCACTACTGTATATAGCCTCTCTACTGTTATAGCCTCTCTACTGTATATAGCCTCTCTACTGTATATAACCTCACTACTGTATATAGCCTCTCTACTGTTATAACCTCCCTACTGTATATAACCTCCCTACTGTATATAGCCTCTCTACTGTTATAACCTCTCTACTGTATATAACCTCACTACTGTATATAGCCTCTCTACTGTATATACCTCACTACTGTATATAACCTCTCTACTGTATATAACCTCACCACTGTATATAGCCTCTCTACTGTATATATCCTCTCTACTGTATATAACCTCACTACTGTATATAGCCTCTCTACTGTATATAACCTCACTACTGTATATAGCCTCTCTACTGTATATACCTCACTACTGTATATAACCTCTCTACTGTATATAACCTCACCACTGTATATAGCCTCTCTACTGTATATATCCTCTCTACTGTATATAACCTCACTACTGTATATAGCCTCTCTACTGTTATAGCCTCACTACTGTATATAGCCTCTCTACTGTATATAACCTCTCTACTGTATATAGCCTCACTACTGTATATAACCTCACTACTGTATATAGCCTCTCTACTGTATATAACCTCACTACTGTATATAGCCTCTCTACTGTATATAACCTCACTACTGTATATAACCTCACTACTGTATATAGCCTCTCTACTGTGTATAACCTCTCTACTGTATATAACCTCACTACTGTATATAGCCTCTCTACTGTATATAACCTCTCTACTGTATATAGCCTCACTACTGTATATAACCTCACTACTGTATATAGCCTCTCTACTGTATATAGCCTCTCTACTGTATATAACCTCACTACTGTATATAGCCTCTCTACTGTTATAGCCTCTCTACTGTATATAGCCTCTCTACTGTATATAACCTCACTACTGTATATAGCCTCTCTACTGTTATAACCTCCCTACTGTATATAACCTCCCTACTGTATATAGCCTCTCTACTGTTATAACCTCTCTACTGTATATAACCTCACTACTGTATATAGCCTCTCTACTGTATATACCTCACTACTGTATATAACCTCTCTACTGTATATAACCTCACCACTGTATATAGCCTCTCTACTGTATATATCCTCTCTACTGTATATAACCTCACTACTGTATATAGCCTCTCTACTGTATATAACCTCACTACCTGCCTCTCTACTGTATATAACCTCACTACTGTATATAGCCTCTCTACTGTATATACCTCACTACTGTATATAACCTCTCTACTGTATATAACCTCACTACTGTATATACCTCACTACTGTATATAATATAACCTCACTGTACTATATAACCTCACTACTGTATATAGCCTCACTACTGTATATAGCCTCTCTACTGTATATAACCTCACTACTGTATATAACCTCTCTCTATATAACTCACTACTGTATATACTGTATATAACCTCACTACTGTATATAACCTCACCACTGTATATAACCTCACTACTGTATATAACCTCACTACTGTATATACCTCACTACTGTATATATAACCTCACTACTGTATATACCTCACTACTGTATATAACCTCTCTACTATATATAACCTCTCTACTGTATATAACCTCACTACTGTATATAACCTCACCACTGTATATAACCTCACTACTGTATATAGCCTCTCTACTGTATATAACCTCACTACTATATATAGCCTCTCTACTGTATATACCTCACTACTGTATATAACCTCTCTACTGTATATAACCTCACTACTGTATATAGCCTCTCTACTGTATATACCTCACTACTGTATATAACCTCTCTACTGTATATAACCTCACCACTGTATATAGCCTCTCTACTGTATATATCCTCTCTACTGTATATAACCTCACTACTGTATATAGCCTCTCTACTGTATATAACCTCACTACTGTATATAGCCTCTCTACTGTATATACCTCACTACTGTATATAACCTCTCTACTGTATATAACCTCACCACTGTATATAGCCTCTCTACTGTATATATCCTCTCTACTGTACATAACCTCACTACTGTATATAGCCTCTCTACTGTTATAGCCTCTCTACTGTATATAGCCTCTCTACTGTATATAACCTCACTACTGTATATAGCGTCTCTACTGTTATAACCTCCCTACTGTATATAACCTCCCTACTGTATATAGCCTCTCTACTGTATATAACCTCACTACTGTATATAGCCTCACTACTGTATATAGCCTCTCTACTGTATATAACCTCACTACTGTATATAGCCTCTCTACTGTATATACCTCACTACTGTATATAACCTCTCTACTGTATATAACCTCACTACTGTATATACCTCACTACTGTATATAACCTCTCTACTGTATATAACCTCTCTACTGTATATAACCTCTCTACTGTATATAACCTCACTACTGTATATAACCTCACCACTGTATATAACCTCACTACTGTATATAACCTCACTACTGTATATACCTCACTACTGTATATATAACCTCACTACTGTATATACCTCACTACTGTATATAACCTCTCTACTATATATAACCTCTCTACTGTATATAACCTCACTACTGTATATAACCTCACCACTGTACATAACCTCACTACTGTATATAGCCTCTCTACTGTATATAACCTCACTACTATATATAGCCTCTCTACTGTATATACCTCACTACTGTATATAACCTCTCTACTGTATATAACCTCACTACTGTATATACCTCACTACTGTATATAACCTCTCTACTGTATATAACCTCTCTACTGTATATAACCTCACTACTGTATATAATCTCACCACTGTATATAACCTCACTACTGTATATAACCTCACTACTGTATATATCTCTCTACTGTATATAACCTCACTACTGTATATACCTCACTACTGTATATAACCTCTCTACTGTATATAACCTCACTACTGTATATAACCTCACTACTGTATATAACCTCACCACTGTATATAACCTCACTACTGTATATAACCTCACTACTGTATATAGTCTCTCTACTGTATATAACCTCACTACTGTATAGCCTCACTACTGTATATAGCCTCGCTACTGTGTATAGCCTCGCTACTGTATATAGCCTCTCTACTGTATATAGTCTCTCTACTGTATATAGCCTCTCTACTGTATAGCCTCTCTACTGTATATAGCCTCGCTACTGTATATAGCCTCGCTACTGTATATAGCCTCTCTACTGTATATAGCCTCTCTACTGTATATAACCTCACTACTGTATATAACCTCTCTACTGTATATAGCCTCACTACTGTATATAACCTCACTACTGTATATAGCCTCTCTACTGTATATAGCCTCTCTACTGTATATAGCCTCTCTACTGTATATAGCCTCTCTACTGTTATAGCCTCTCTACTGTATATAACCTCACTACTGTATATAACCTCACTACTGTATATAGCCTCTCTACTGTATATAACCTCTCTACTGTATATAGCCTCACTACTGTATATAACCTCACTACTGTATATAGCCTCTCTACTGTATATAGCCTCGCTACTGTATATAGCCTCTCTACTGTATATAACCTCACTACTGTATATAGCCTCTCTACTGTATATAGCCTCTCTACTGTATATAACCTCACTACTGTATATAGCCTCTCTACTGTTATAGCCTCTCTACTGTATATAACCTCACTACTGTATATAACCTCACTACTGTATATAGCCTCTCTACTTTATATAACCTCTCTACTGTATATAGCCTCACTACTGTATATAACCTCACTACTGTATATAGCCTCTCTACTGTATATAATCTCTCTACTGTATATAACCTCACCACTGTATATAGCCTCTCTACTGTATATAGCCTCTCTACTGTATATAACCTCACTACTATATATTGCCTCTCTACTGTTATAGCCTCTCTACTGTTATAGCCTCTCTACTGTATATAACCTCACTACTGTATATAGCCTCTCTACTGTTATAACCTCACTACTGTATATAACCTCCCTACTGTATATAACCTCTCTACTGTATATAACCTCACTACTGTATATAACCTCACTACTGTATATAGCCTCTCTACTGTATATAACCTCACTACTGTATATAACCTCACTACTGTATATAGCCTCACTACTGTATATAACCTCTCTACTGTATATAACCTCTCTACTGTATATAACCTCACTACTGTATATAAACTCACTACTGTTATAACCTCCTCTACTGTATATAACCTCACTACTGTATATAGCCTCTCTACTGTATATAACCTCACTACTGTATATAGCCTCTCTACTGTATATAACCTCTCTACTGTATATAACCTCACTACTGTATATAGCCTCTCTACTGTATATAGCCTCTCTACTGTATATAGCCTCTCTACTGTATATAACCTCACTACTGTATATAGCCTCTCTACTGTATATAACCTCTCTACTGTATATAACCTCACTACTGTATATAGCCTCTCTACTGTATATAGCCTCTCTACTGTATATAGCCTCTCTACTGTATATAACCTCACTACTGTATATAACCTCACTACTGTATATAACCTCCCTACTGTATATAACCTCCTACTGTATATAACCTCTCTACTGTATATAACCTCACTACTGTATATAACCTCACTACTGTATATAGCCTCTCTACTGTATATAACCTCACTACTGTATATAACCTCACTACTGTATATAGCCTCTCTACTGTATATAACCTCTCTACTGTATATAACCTCACTACTGTATATAACCTCACTACTGTATATAGCCTCTCTACTGTTATAACCTCCTACTGTATATAACCTCCCTACTGTATATAGCCTCTCTACTGTATATAACCTCACTACTGTATATAGCCTCTCTACTGTTATAACCTCTCTACTGTATATAACCTCACTACTGTATATAGCCTCTCTACTGTATATAACCTCACTACTGTATATAGCCTCTCTACTGTATATAACCTCTCTACTGTATATAGCCTCACTACTGTATATAACCTCACTACTGTATATAGCCTCTCTACTGTATATAGCCTCTCTACTATATATAACCTCACTACTGTATATAGCCTCTCTACTGTTATAGCCTCTCTACTGTATATAGCCTCTCTACTGTATATAACCTCACTACTGTATATAGCCTCTCTACTGTTATAACCTCCCTACTGTATATAACCTCACTACTGTATATAACCTCACTACTGTATATAGCCTCTCTACTGTATATAGCCTCTCTACTGTATATAACCTCACTACTGTATATAGCCTCTCTACTGTTATAGCCTCACTACTGTATATAGCCTCTCTACTGTATATACCTCACTACTGTATATAACCTCTCTACTGTATATAACCTCACCACTGTATATAGCCTCTCTACTGTATATAGCCTCTCTACTGTATATAACCTCACTACTATATATTGCCTCTCTACTGTTATAGCCTCTCTACTGTATATAGCCTCTCTACTGTATATAACCTCACTACTGTATATAGCCTCTCTACTGTTATAACCTCCCTACTGTATATAACCTCCCTACTGTATATAGCCTCTCTACTGTATATAACCTCACTACTGTATATAGCCTCACTACTGTATATAGCCTCTCTACTGTATATAACCTCACTACTGTATATAGCCTCTCTACTGTATATACCTCACTACTGTATATAACCTCTCTACTGTATATAACCCCACTACTGTATATAACCTCACTACTGTATATAAACTCACTACTGTATATAGTCGCTCTACTGTATATAACCTCACTACTGTATAGCCTCTCTACTGTATATAGCCTCGCTACTGTATATAGCCTCGCTACTGTATATAGCCTCTCTACTGTATATAACCTCACTACTGTATATAGCCTCTCTACTGTTATAGCCTCTCTACTGTATATAGCCTCTCTACTGTATATAACCTCACTACTGTATATAGCCTCTCTACTGTTATAACCTCCCTACTGTATATAACCTCCCTACTGTATATAGCCTCTCTACTGTATATAACCTCACTACTGTATATAGCCTCTCTACTGTTATAACCTCTCTACTGTATATAACCTCACTACTGTATATAGCCTCTCTACTGTTATAGCCTCTCTAATGTATATAACCTCTCTACTGTATATAACCTCACTACTGTATATAGCCTCTCTAATGTTATAGCCTCTCTACTGTATATAGCCTCTCTACTGTTATAACCTCCCTACTGTATATAACCTCCCTACTGTATATAGCCTCTCTACTGTATATAACCTCACTACTGTATATAGCCTCTCTACTGTTATAACCTCTCTAATGTATATAATCTCACTACTGTATATAGCCCCTCTACTGTTATAGCCTCTCTACTGTATATAACCTCTCCACTGTATATAACCTCACTACTGTATATAGCCTCTCTACTGTATATAGCCTCTCTACTGTATATAACCTCACTACTGTATATAGCCTCTCTACTGTATATAACCTCTCTACTGTATATAACCTCACTACTGTATATAGCCTCTCTACTGTATATCACCTCACTACTGTATATAGCCTCTCTACTGTATATAACCTCTCTACTGTATATAACCTCTCTACTGTATATAGCCTCACTACTGTATATAACCTCACTACTGTATATAGCCTCTCTACTGTATATAACCTCACTACTGTATATAGCCTCTCTACTGTTATAGCCTCTCTACTGTATATAACCTCACTACTGTATATAACCTCATTACTGTATATAGCCTTTCTACTGTATATAACCTCTCTACTGTATATAGCCTCACTACTGTATATAACCTCACTACTGTATATAGCCTCTCTACTGTATATAGCCTCTCTACTGTATATAACCTCACTACTGTATATAGCCTCTCTACTGTATATAACCTCTCTACTGTATATAGCCTCACTACTGTATATAACCTCACTACAGTATATAGCCTCTCTACTGTATATAACCTCACTACTGTATATAGCCTCTCTACTGTTATAGCCTCTCTACTGTATATAACCTCACTACTGTATATAACCTCATTACTGTATATAGCCTTTCTACTGTATATAACCTCTCTACTGTGTATAGCCTCACTACTGTATATAACCTCACTACTGTATATAGCCTCTCTACTGTATATAGCCTTTCTACTGTATATAACCTCACTACTGTATATAGCCTCTCTACTGTTATAACCTCCCTACTGTATATAACCTCCCTACTGTATATAGCCTCTCTACTGTATATAACCTCACTACTGTATATAGCCTCTACTGTTATAACCTCTCTACTGTATATAACCTCACTACTGTATATAGCCTCTACTGTTATAACCTCTCTACTGTATATAACCTCACTACTGTATATAGCCTCTCTTCTGTTATAGCCTCTCTACTGTATATAACCTCACTACTGTATATAGCCTCTCTACTGCTAGAGTGAGTCACAGAAAAGGAACAGGAAAATTAGAGCATTATCTATTATCAACCAAGAATGAGGACTTATGAACATTTCCGGAAAGAGGTGGAAATATGGAAAAATGCTGAAGTTGAGCCACAAACGCCCATTGAACCACACGACAGCATTTCCAATGTGTCAACAAATATCAAGTAAAACAAAGTATTCTAAGGCTGCATCCTCAGTGTCCTCTGCACGCCTAAAAGCTGAGGCTGAGCGAGCAGCTCTACAAGCATCATTACAGGACAAGCGTGCATTGGAACTGGAGAAAGCTCAACTGGTACAACAGAAAGCTCAACTGGTACAACAGAAAGCTCAACTGAATGTTAGGATGGAATAAATGTCACTGGAAACGGACATAGCAGCATATAATGCCAGACTGAAGGTCCTGGAGAGTGTTGAGTCATCTTCTCAATCCCATGCCGTGGCAGCTCACTTACTAAACCAAATTAAACGGCCTATTTCTCAGGCCCAGAATCTAGAATATTCCAATACTTGTCAGATTAGGATAAATTTCCAAAACTGTCAAAATATTGTCTGTGGGTATTACAGAACTGATATTGCAGGCAAAAACCTGAGGAAAATCCAACCCGGAAGTGGCTTCTATTTTGAAAGCTCCATGTTCCATAGCCTGCCTTCACTCCATTTAAAGGGATATCAACCAGATTCCTTTTCCTATGGCTTCCCCATGGTGTGAACAGTCTTTTGACATAGTTTCAGGCTTCTATTTTGAAAAATGAGCGAGAAAGATCACATCGCATCATTGTATGTCTGGGTGCCAGCAGCTAATACTCAACAGCTTGGAGCAGCCATTTTCTATCTCTCTCTCCTATTGAAGAAGCTACAGTCTGTAACGGCGTTCTTTGTTTGTCAAAAGAGAGTCGGACCGAAATGAGGCGTGGTTGTTACTCATGTTCTTTAATGAATGATCGCGATACATGAAATAACTTAATAAATACAAAAAAACAACAAACGGAACGTGAAACCTAATTGCAGCCTATCTGGTGAACACTACACAGAGACAGGAACAATCACCCACGAAATACAAAGTGAAACCCAGGCTACCTAAATACGGTTCCCAATCAGAGACAACGAGAATCAACTGACTCTGAATGAGAACCGCCTCAGGCAGCCAACCTATGCTACACCCCTACTCAGCTGCTAACCCAATACCTACAAAACCCCCAATACAAAACACAACATTAAACCCATGTCACACCCTGGCCTGACCAAATATATAACGAAAACACAAAACACTATGACCAAGGAGTGACAGAACCCCCCCCCCTAAGGTGCGGACTCCCGGACGCACCTCAAAACCATAGGGAGGGTCCGGGTGGGCGTCTGTCCATGGTGGCGGTTCCGGCTCGGGACGTGGACCCCACTCCATTAATTTCATAGTTCCTCCCCTTTGCGTCCTGGGATAATCAACCATCGCCGCCAACCATGGCGTAATATTCCTCACCCAGAACCCCACTGAACTGAGGAGCAGCTCGTGACTGAGGGGCAGCTCGGGACTGAGGGGCAGCTCGGGACTGAGGGGCAGCTCGGAACTGAGGGGCAGCCCGGAACTGAGGGGCAGCCCGGGACTTCGGGGAAGCCCAGTACTGAGAGAAAGCCCAGTACTAAGAGGAAGCCCAGTACTGAGAGGAAGCCCAGTACTGAGATGAAGCTCAGGCAGGTAGTAGGCTCCGGTAGATCCTGGCTGGCTGGCGGCTCTGGAAGATTCTGGTTGACTAGCAGACTGGAAGATTCTGGTTGACTGGCAGATCTGGAAGAATCTGGTTGACTGGCGGATCTAGCTGCTCTATGCAGACTGACAGCTCTGGCTGCTCCATGCAGTCTGGCAGCTCCTTGCAGACTGGCAGCTCCTTGCAGACTGACAGCTCCTTGCAGACTGACAGCTCTGGCTGCTCCATGCAGGCTGACCGCTCCCTGCAGACTGACAGCTCCTTGCAGACTGACAGCTCCTTGCAGACTGGCAGCTATTTGCAGACTGACAGCTCTTGTTGCTTTATGCAGACTGACAGCTCTGGCTGCTTCATACAGACTGACAGCTCTAGCTGCTTCATGCAGACTGACAGCTCAGGCTGCTTCGAACAGGCAGGAGGCTCCGGCAGCGCTGTAGAGGAGGAAGGCTCTGATAGCGCTGAACAGGCGGGAGACTCCAACAGCGCAGGAGGGAAGGAAGGCTCTGATAGCGCTGAACAGACAGGAGACTCCAGCAGCGATGTAGAGGAGGAAGGCTCTGATAGCGCTGAACAAGCAGGAGACTCCGACAGTACAGGAGAGGCGAGGCGCACCGCAGGCCTGATGCGTGGTGCTGGCACTGGTGATACTGGATCGAGGACACGCACAGGAAGCCTGGTGTGGGGAGCTGCTACCGGAGGACTGGTGTGTGGAGGTGGCTCTGGATAGACCGGACCGTGCAGGCGCACTGGAGCTCTTGAGCACCGAGCCTGCCCAACCTTACCTGGCTCGATGCCCACTCTAGCCCAGCCAATATGAAGGGCTGGTATGAACCGCACCGGGCTATGCACCCGCACTGGAAACACCGTGCGCTCCATAGCATAACACGGTGCCTGCCCGGTCTCTCTAGCCCCCCGGTAAGCACAGGGAGTTTGCGCAGGTCTCCTACCTGGCATAGCCATACTCCCTGTAAGCCCCCCCCCAATATTTTTTTGGGGCTGACTCTCAGGCTTCCATCCGCGTCGCCGTGCTGCCTCCTCATACCAGCGTCTCGCCGCTTTTCCGCCTCCAGTTCTTCCTTGGGACGCCGATATTCTCCAGGCTGAGCCCAGGGTCCTTTTCCGTCTAATATCTCCTCCCAAGTCCAGAAGTCCTTTGATCGCTACTCCTCACGATTAACAGGGAGAGTTGGCTCAGGTCTGACTCCTGACTCAGCCACTCTCCCTCTGAGCCCCCCCCCAATACATTTTTGGGGCTGCTTTCGGGCTTCCTTGCCAACCGTGTTTTTCTCTTCGACTCCATTCTCCTATAGCCCTCTTCGCACTGCTCCAGCGAATCCCAGGCGGGCGCCGGCACTCTCTCTGGGTCGACCGCCCACCTGTCTATTTCTTCCCACGTAGTATACTCCATACCTCTGCTGTCCATAACGTCCTCCCTTCGCTGCTCCTGCTGCCTGTTACAACGCCACTCGGTCCGTGTGTGGTGGGTGATTCTGTAACGCCGTTCTTCGTTTGTCGAAAGAGAGTCGGACCGAAATGCAGCGTGGTTGTTACTCATGTTCTTTAATGAATGATCGCGATACATGAAATAACTTAATAAATACAAAAAAACAACAAACGGAACGTGAAACCTAATTACAGCCTATCTGGTGAACACTACACAGAGACAGGAACAATCACCCACGAAATACAAAGTGAAACCCAGGCTACCTAAATACGGTTCCCAATCAGAGACAACGAGAATCACCTGACTCTGATTGAGAACCGCCTCAGGCAGCCAACCTATGCTACACCACTACTCAGCCGCTATCCCAATACCTACAAAACCCCCAATACGAAACACAACATTAAACCCATGTCACACCCTGGCCTGACCAAATATATAACGAAAACACAAAACACTATGACCAAGGCGTGACACAGTCCAGGTTGATATATTATTGATTATATATTGTAAAAAAATGGGACTGGTAATCGGACTGGTGAAAGTCCTTAAAGAGCAAGTATTGGATGATGAGGCTTTGCAGACGGCTTTGTGAAGTTGAGGCGATCACGAACGACAGACCAATCACAACTGTGACAAATGACCCTAATGATCAGGAACTCCTGACCCTGAACCATCTGCTTCATCTGAAAGCGAAGCAAGTCCTGCCACCAGGACTGTTCCAGAGAAGCAACCTATACTCACAAGGGAGATGGAAGCAAGTACAATAAATCACTGACCTCTTCTGGAACAGATGGCTAAGGGAGTATCTTCTACGTATGCAGAAGCGGAACAAGTGGAACAAAACTAAGAGAAACTTCTTGTTGTCTTCTGTCGATGACACCTCCCCAAGGAACTCTTGGCTAATGGGGCATGTGGTGGAGGTTTTTTTTCCAGGGGCCAAAGGTCGTGTCATGGTTAAGACCAAGACCATTATCTTACAGAGACCTATCAATAAACTCTGTCTGCTCCTGGAGGCGGTTGATGGAGACACGCACACACGAACACGAACACACACACACACACACACACACACACACACACACACACACACACACACACACACACACACACACACACACACACACACACACACACACACACACAGTGCTCCATCTTCAAAACACGTGCACCTCTGAATCCTGGATGTCGTACTCATACATTGTTGGACGTCAAACTCGTACATTTGTGGACGTCAAACTCGTACATTTTTGGAAGTTGAACACTTGAACACTTCAACTCTGAGACTGAGGTCAATGGCCTCCTGTCCTATATGGGACTTTGTATATTTGTATGAAATATGAATGTATTTGGTGAAATATTAGGTACGTACCTTTTATGATTTATCTTCACCTGATTGAGATATATTCCTTTGTCATTAGTGCAACTTTGTTTTTGGCTCCACCTCTTGCCCATTCATTGTACTGTGGTGTGTGTTAGTAATAGGATAAAGGCAGGAAGTAGGGCCTTCGGGGGAAGAGGGCTCCTATCTAGATTTTTTGTTCGATATAAGAAAAAGAAACCTTTTTGTTGCACCGTATCCCTGGATCTCATTGAATGTTTTTGCCGTTTGGGAACTTCGAATGTGGACTGTATGCGTCCCTAAACAATCCCGCTTCAGGCTTGGGCAGTGGCTATGGTCAATTAGTAAGGAAGCCACTACAAGGCTGAATGAACTGCTTCGCTGCCAGACAAGGCTCCGCTGATGTAGCCAGGTGTAGCAGTGGTAAGGTGTTGGGACAGCTTTATGTAGGTCCTAACAGTCAGGTGTGCTCCCTCTCTGGGCCACTAGGTCACTTGTTATGGCGCACATCTGTCACCATGGTGACGCACACCTGCACGTCCTCAGACTCACCTGGACTCCATCATCTCCCTGATTACCTTCCCTTCGGGTTCCTTCCCCAGGCGTTCTTGTCTCTGTGTCTGTGTCGTGTCTGTGCGTTGTTCGTGTTGTCTTGTGTTACGTTACGTTTATTGTATTAAAACCCTCACTCCCTGAACCTGCTTCCCGACTCTCAGCGCACATCGTTACACTAACAGTTTGTGGGCTCCGTTTGTCACCGTTATCGTGCAAGGAACGTTGTGTTGCTGGCATGCATCCCACTTTTTTTAGTTTTGTTGCCCCACCAAGATTTACATGCTAAAATCGCATCTGTGTGTGTGTGTGTGTGTGTGTGTGTGTGTGTGTGTGTGTGTGTGTGTGTGTGTGTGTGTGTGTGTGTGTGTGTGTGTGTGTGTGTGTGTGTGTGTGTGTGTGTGTGTGTGTGTGTGTGTACATTTTGTGTGTGTACATAAGGATACACTGTAAAGGGGAGAGTCTGACGTCGTCTCCAGGCATGGTGGTGATATTGAGACGGACAGCGCTGGGGAACTGACTCATCAACTGGTTCTGGAAGTCTTCTCTACGCTCGTACTCCTTCCCCCGGTGGATAAACACCTTGTTCTGAGGTTAGAAACAGTTATACACAGTCATAAGGTGGTTATGAATAGTCATAAACACTACATAAGACTGTATTCTTTTTTTTCTTTTTTTGGGATGTCCTCTTGTGGACAATCTGTTGTTTTCTTCGTAAGTGCAATAAACCATTATTGACCTCCCCAAAATCATGCAGACATAAGCTCTTTCACATTTCATTTGGAGCTAAAACTAGACATTGTGAATACAAGGTTAGGCAGATGCTTAGACATACCCTGAGGAAGGGGGGGTAACCCTGTCCGTAGTAGCCCACAGCAAAGTAGTCTGGCTTGGGCCTCAGGATCGTCATAATGTTCTCATAGAACCTAGCCTGCTGCTTCTGCAGAGAGGGGGAGGTGGGGGGGGGTAGAGAGGTATAGGAAAGAGGGAGAGAGATGAAAGGTTCGAGAGAGAGAGAGAGAGAGAGAGAGAGAGAGAGAGAGAGAGAGAGAGAGAGAGAGAGAGAGAGAGAGAGAGAGAGAGAGAGGATGTTGGGGGAGATAGAGGTAGTAGGGGTGGGAGAGATAAGAGGTGGGAGAGAGGGTTAGGGGGTAGGGTGGAGAGGGGAAGAGAAACAGACAGACAGAGAGTGTGTGGGAGAAACAGACAGACAGAGAGTGTGTGGGAGAAACAGACAGACAGAGAGTGTGTTGGAGAAACAGACAGACAGAGAGTGTGTTGGAGAAACAGACAGACAGAGAGTGTGTTGGAGAAACAGACAGACAGAGAGTGTGTTGGAGAAACAAACAGACAGAGAGTGTGTGGGAGAAACAGACAGACAGAGAGTGTGTGGGAGAAACAGACAGACAGAGAGTGTGTGGGAGAAACAGACAGACAGAGAGTGTGTGGTAGAAACAGAAAGACAGAGAGTGTGTTGGAGAAACGAACAGACAGAGAGTGTGTGGGAGAAACAGACAGACAGAGAGTGTGTGGGAGAAACAGACAGACAGAGAGTGTGTGGGAGAAACAGACAGACAGAGAGTGTGTGGGAGAAACAGACAGACAGAGAGTGTGTGGGAGAAACAGACAGACAGAGAGTGTGTGGGAGAAACAGACAGACAGAGAGTGTGTGGGAGAAACAGACAGACAGAGAGTGTGTGGGAGAAACAGACAGACAGAGAGTGTGTGGGAGAAACAGACAGACAGAGAGTGTGTGGGAGAAACAGACAGACAGACAGACAGACAGACAGACAGACAGACAGACAGACAGACAGACAGACAGACAGACAGACAGACAGACAGACAGACAGACAGACAGACAGACAGACAGACAGACAGACAGACAGACAGACAGACAGAGAGTGTGTGGGAGAAACAGACAGACAGACAGACAGACAGACAGACAGACAGACAGACAGACAGACAGACAGACAGACAGACAGACAGACAGACAGACAGACAGACAGACAGACAGACAGACAGACAGACAGACAGAAACAGACAGACAGACAGACAGACAGACAGACAGACAGACAGACAGACAGACAGACAGACAGACAGACAGACAGACAGACAGACAGACAGACAGACAGACAGACAGACAGACAGACAGACAGACAGACAGACAGACAGACAGAGACAGGATAAAGCTACAGCAAGACAAATGACACACCCTGCAAAGTCTTGTTTTTTCAACGCTGAAATACCGGAGAAAAGATAAAAGGACAGAATCCAAGGGCAGAATCTATCATAGTTATTGCACAACGACACATTTCAGAGGAGTGAAGTGAGACTCTTGGGAGGCGAGAGAGGAGAAAAACGAGGAGAGGGGAAGCGGAGGAGAGGGAGTGTATTGAACACTCACTCCAAATGTGATGTACTTTAAGGGCTGAAGGAGAGGAGAAGTCAAGAGAAAGCGAGAAGAGTGGAGGAGAGTTCTCGGGGGTCCCTGTGAAGGGTGTTGGAAATCAAGAAGAAACCCTAATGAAGGCAGCTTGCCGACAAAACATCCATATGCGGAATAGGACGCAACAGTGTGTCTTACCAGACTCTGGCTGAGCAGCTCGTATTCAAACACTTCCATCTCGTACTGGTCAGCCAGCTCCTTACACAGAGTTATAGCTTCCTCCCACATCTACACAACCCAGAGAGACGAACGATTACCAACACACACCCATGGAGAGAAGAGAGGTTCTACTTTTACAGAGAGCAGAGATGTACGTAACATAGCAAGATCACCGACTCCGCAACAGAGAGCACAGAGACTGTGTCCAACTGCAATGCATCTATCCATCCAGCCAAGACACTATACAGAATCAAGATAGCCGACTCTGCTCCTGACCTTGCCCTTGTCGAAGTACCCGATGATGGTTTCGTAGAGATTCTCCTTCTGCTGGCGCTGGGTCTGACAGCTGCGCACCTCAAACTGGGGACTGCACTGGTCCTCTGACCACTGCGAGGGGAAGACGGTGGTGTAGGGATTTAGGGAGGGGTGGAGAGATAAAGAAATAGAGGGGGCAGAGATGAAACAATCAGAGCGGAAGGACATGCTATAGACAGGACTGGAGTGGATGGTCAGGGGGTCGGAGTATAGTTCTATAAATATTTTGTAGACTGCAAATGGACCGCAAGAAGCTCAAACAGATATACAGCGGTTCTTCCTTCAAAAGTTGTGGCGAACTGCAGCATAGCTTGCAGGGTGCCGCTGAATTCTATGGCACGTTATTTAAGTAATAATAATAATAATATATGCCATTTAGCAGACGCTTTTATCCAAGGCGACTTACAGTCATGTGTGCATACATTCTACGTATGGGTGGTCCCGGGGATCGAACCCACTACCCTGGCGTTACAAGCGCCATGCTCTACCAACTGAGCTACATAAGTGTCAGTCATTGTTGCCAGAATGTATCACAATCTGCCACCGTCTACCACAAAAGGTTGCGGCATGAAGCTCTAAACTTTTAAAGGAAGAACCACTGTAGCATTTGACAAAAACCGAATCATTTAAACCTTGACTACACTGAGAAACATTAACATATGCCTCTATATTAATGCGTGGGGATACTTGGGAATTGGTTTCCTACATTAAAATCACTTGAAGCTAAAGTTCCTGGTGATTTTACAGTCCTTTATGTCCTTTACAGTCCTTTATTTGTGCTCAGAGGACCAATTCAAATTACAAGTGAATGTCAGTGCGTGTGTGTGTGTGTGGGTGGGTGTGTGCACGCGCGTGTCTGTTTATGTGTACCTTGAGCAGGCGAGAGTGAAGCAACAGGGTGTATGCAGCCTCTGTGTAGTTTTCCACAGCCATGTGAAGGTCTCTCAGCTTGTAGAGGTATCTGTAACACACACACACACACCCACCCACCCACCCACACACACACACACACACACACACACACACACACACACACACACACACACACACACACACACACACACACACACACACACACACACACACACACACACACACACACACACACACACACACACACACACACAGGTTAATACACATCGAACTGTAATGTATACCATTGTCCACTAGATGGCAGGGTTGCCTAGACAACTCATTGTGATGGCTTGACCTGTACACATCACAGTCTGACGTGAACACTGTGGAACTTAGTGGGCAGAACTTTATTGTGTCCTCAGGGACAAAAAACATGAGTCTGCCCTCGCTTGCCTTAATCCTAGGTCTCCCTTTCACCTCTCTCTCTCTTTCTATTTATCTTCCTTTTTTCTGTTCTCTCTGCTCTCTCTTTTCCTCTTATTTCTCTGTGTCTCTCTCTGTGTCTCTCTGTCTCTCTCTGTGTCTCTCTGTGTCTCTCTGTGTCTCTCTCTGTGTCTCTCTCTGTGTCTCTCTCTGTGTCTCTCTCTGTGTCTCTTTCTCTGTCTCTCTGTGTCTCTCTCTGTGTCTCCCTAAGTGTCTCTATAAGTGTATCTCTCTCTGAGTCTCTGTGTGTGTGTGTGTCTCTCTCTGTGTGTGTCTCTCTCTGTGTGTGTGTGTCTCTCTCTCTCTCTGTGTGTGTCTCTCTCTCTGTGTCTCTGTGTGTGTCTCTCTCTCTGTGTGTGTGTGTCTCTCTCTGTCTCTGTGTGTGTATGTCTCTCTCTCTGTGTCTCTGTGTGTGTCTCTCTCTCTGTGTCTCTCTCTGTGTCTCTCTCTCTGTCTCTCTGTGTCTCTCTCTGTGTCTCCCTAAGTGTCTCTATAAGTGTATCTCTCTCTGAGTCTCTGTGTGTGTGTGTGTCTCTCTCTGTGTGTGTCTCTCTCTGTGTGTGTGTGTCTCTCTCTATCTCTGTGTGTGTCTCTCTCTCTGTGTCTCTGTGTGTGTCTCTCTCTCTGTGTGTGTGTGTGTCTCTCTCTGTCTCTGTGTGTGTATGTCTCTCTCTCTGTGTCTCTGTGTGTGTCTCTCTCTCTGTGTCTCTCTCTGTGTCTCTCTCTCTGTCTCTCTGTGTCTCTCTCTGTGTCTCCCTAAGTGTCTCTATAAGTGTATCTCTCTCTGAGTCTCTGTGTGTGTGTGTGTCTCTCTCTGTGTGTGTCTCTCTCTGTGTGTGTGTGTCTCTCTCTCTCTCTGTGTGTGTCTCTCTCTCTGTGTCTCTGTGTGTGTCTCTCTCTCTGTGTGTGTGTGTGTCTCTCTCTGTCTCTGTGTGTGTATGTCTCTCTCTCTGTGTCTCTGTGTGTGTCTCTCTCTCTGTGTCTCTGTGTGTGTCTCTCTCTGTGTCTCTGTGTGTGTCTCTCTCTCTCTGTGTCTCTGTGTGTGTGTCTCTGTGTGTGTATCTCTCTCTCTGTGGGTGTGTCTCTCTGTGTGTGTGTGTGTCTCTCTCTCTGTGTCTGTGTGTGTGTATCTCTCTCTGTGGGTGTGTCTCTGTGTGTGTGTGTGTGTGTGTGTGTGTGTGTGTGTGTGTGTGTGTGTGTGTGTGTGTGTGTGTGTGTGTGTGTGTGTGTGTGTGTGTGTGTGTGTGTGTGTGTGTGTGTGTGTGTGTGTGTCTCTCTCTCTCTGTGTCTCTGTGTGTGTGTCTCTCTGTGTGTGTGTGTCTCTCTGTGTGTGTGTGTCTCTCTCTCTCTGTCTCTGTTATTTCTAACCCTCCCTGTCACCCATTCTCAGCAGATACATTGGTACCTTTTTCAGATTCTGTCAAATGTGACATTTTAAGGGTTTTTAAGATTCTAGGTTTCCAACAGAGAAAAGCAGTGTATCTTTGACTAGCTTAACTTTAATTTCCTCCTACATCTGTTGAACACATTCACAAAGAATTCAGACCCCTTGAATTTTTCCACATTTTGTTACATTACAGCCTTATTCAAATATGGAATAAATGGTTTCTTCCCTCACCCATCTACACACAATACCCCATAATGACAAAGCAAAAGCAGGTTTTTACAGATTTTTGCAAATGTATACAACCCCCCTCCCCTTACATTTACATAAGTATTCAGACACTTTACTCAGTACTTTGTTTAAGCACCTTTGGCAGTGTTTACAGCCTAGAGTCGTCTTGGGTATGATGCTACAAGCTTGGCCCACCTGTATTTAGGAAGTTTCTCCCATTCTTCTCTGCAGATCCTCTCAAGCTCTGTCAGGTTGGATGGGGAGCGTCGCTGCACAGCTATTTTCCAGTCTCTCCAGAGATGTTTGATCGGGTTCAAATCCGTGCTCTGGATGGGCCCCTCGAGGATATTCAGAGACTTGTCCCGAAGCCACTCCCGCGTTGTTTTGGCTGTGTGCTTAGGTTCGTTGTCCTGTTGGAAGTTGAACCTTCACCCCAGTCGGAGGTCCTGAGTGCTCTGGAGCAGGTTTCCATCAAGGATCTCTCTGTACTTTGCTCTGTTC
Organism: Oncorhynchus gorbuscha; assembly: GCF_021184085.1. Taxonomy (NCBI): domain Eukaryota; kingdom Metazoa; phylum Chordata; class Actinopteri; order Salmoniformes; family Salmonidae; genus Oncorhynchus; species Oncorhynchus gorbuscha. The sequence goes on along the minus strand of NC_060185.1, from coordinate 62,992,720 downwards.
ACCTTTCTCTCGATCCTGACTCGTCTCCGAGTCCCTGCCACTGAAAAACATCCCCACAGCATGATTCTACCACCAATGTGTTTTACGATAGGGATGGTGACAGGTTTCATCCTCTTTGGCCTTCAATCTTGGTTTCATCAGATCAGAGAATCTTGTTTCTCATGGTCTGGGAGTCTTTCGGTGCCTTTTGGCAAACTCCAAGCGGGTTGTCATGTACCTTTTACTGAAGAGTGTCTTCCATCTGGCCACTCTACCATAAAGGCCTGATTGGCGGTGTGCTGCAGAGATGGTTGTCCTTCTGGAAGGTTCTCCCATCTCCACAGAGGTATTCTGGAGCTTTGTCAGATTGACTATCGGGTTCTTGGTCACCTCCCTGACCAAGGCCCTTCTTGGTGATTCCAAACTTCTTCCATTTAAGAAAGATGGAGGCCACTGTGTTCTTGGGGACCTTCAATACTGTAGACAGATCTGTGCCTCGACACAATCCTGTGTTGGACCTCTACGGGCAATTTCTTCGACCTCATGGCTTGGATTTTGCTCTAACATGCGTCAGAGTGTGTGTCTTTCCAAATCATGTCCAATCAACTGAATTTACCACAGGTGGACTCCAATCAAGCTGTGGATACATCTCAAGGATGATTAATGGAAACAGGATGCACCTCACCTCAATGTCAAGTCTCATAGCAAAGGGTCTGAATACTTATGTAAATACGGTATTTCTGTTTTTTTTATACATTTGCAAAAATGTCTAAAAACCTGTTTTGACTTTGTCATTATGGAGTATTATGTGTAGATTACTGAGGGAAAAAATGCATTCAAGGCTGTAATGTAAAGAAAATGTTTAAAAGGGAAGGGGTCTGAATACTTTCCGAATGCACAGCACATTCCTCCTTTTGGAATACGCCTTCCTCTTTATCATCTCCTCTTTGAGTTGTTTGATTAACCTCTCTGTCCTTCACTTTCTCACAATCTCTCCCATCTCCCCTCACTCTCCCTCCATCCCTCTTTCAGTTCAATACACCTCACACTCCCTATTTACATCTTTCTCTTTCTCCATCTCTCTCTCTCTCGCTCCCTCTCTCTCGCTCTCTCCCTCTCTTTCTCTCTCACTCACTCCCTCCATCACTCTTCTCCCCCTCTTTCTCTCTCCCACTCAGTCTCTCTCTCTCTCCCTCTTTCCATCCCTCCCTCTCTCTCCATCCCTCTCTCTCGCTCCTAAAATGAGTGCACATGTTGCTGTGAGTGGAGGGCCTGATCCTCTGGATTTTTGACATTAATTCAGCAGGATTGAGATAATCCCTTGTCAGATTATACACACACATATACACACATATATACACACACGCACACACACACACACACACACACACACACACACACACACACACACACACACACACACACACACACACACACACACACACACACACACACACACACACACACACACACACACACACACACACACACACACACACACACACACACACACACACACACACACACACACAAGGTCACACTTTCGCCCTCACCCAGTGAGTAATCCACTGTTATACACAGTCTAACCAGCTCATGTAGCCTGCCCAGTCCAACACCACGGGTAGTCATACATATACAGAAACTCTCTAACGTTTTAAATATATATGAAAGTAGAGTGGTTGTGTAACTGGAGTTATGAAACCTACAATTGAAATGACAACGTGTTATTGTTGCATAAAGTGTCACCTGATGTACATCCCTTCACGGTTGATGTCCTTGTAGAAATTCTGCAAAACAACAGAGAGGAGTGTGAGACTTTGCTTGTTAGCGTGGACATGTGTGTGGGGAGAGAGAGTGTGTGTGTGTCTCATCACCAGCACACACACACACACAACGCACACACACACACACACCACGTTTCTTCTCTTGTGCTCACTTACTGAGAATAACACTCAAGGCAGAACACACACATCTCCAGCGTACGTCCCCATCTAAAACACTCCGATAATCTCTGCATCCCACTGATGTCTGAAGGGCTATATAAAGTATCAAACTCCGCGGAAAGATCATTCATCATTTAGTCAGTAGCATAAGCTAATGATGTGTGCAGCTAGCATGCATGTCTGAGTGATCCAGATGTAACCCGAGGATCTGTGTGTTAGCTAAAGCATGCTAATGTCATATTGCACAGCATGCTAACGTCGTTAGACTGAGGTAGGGATGATTAGCTTGCATATTGCATAGCATGCTAATGTCAGTTAGCATGAGGTAAGGATGATTAGCTTGCGTGTAGCATAGCATGCTAATGTTAGCTAGCCGGAGGTAAGGATATTTAGCTCTCAAAACAGCGCGTCATGAAAAGGAATGGCTAATGCATAGCCATAGGGGGGCTGAATAGGCCTAACTGTGCTTTACAGCTGTGTTACTGACAGACAGACAGCCCCGTGTGACTGCTTTAGTGTCACAGTATAATACAGTAACACAACAACGGCAGGCTAGTAATGCTTCAAAGACCCATCTTATCTTTGACTGATCTGAGATTTTATATTTAGTCTAACAGATGCTGTTACTGGATGTTGTAGAAGACGAAGGTTCCGGTGTATTACTATTTTTAGAATGTATTAGAACGTGGTCATAATTAGTTGGATGTTACTTAGTGGCTGGTGATGCCATGGTAACGGCTACACGGTGGGCACTGTTGATTGGCATGGAATTGATTGTCAGATGATATACAGAGCAACAGATTTATTGTTGGGGAGAAGGGTGTAGTTTTGTGCTGGAAGTGAAACTGCAACTCAAGGTTGATTTGCTCGAGGCGGCTGATGACACATGAAACACGAAGGTGTGTGTACAGCAGTTGACGCAACAATGTGCTAATCGCCGCGACTCCAGATACGCTGATGAAAGATGCAGCAGTCTGCCCAATGTGGATCTTCCTGTCGTGGGCGGAGCGTACCAGCAGATTGACGGTACAGCTCATGCGGTTGTTGCGGCTGTCATCGCTCATCACCGTGCGGTAGTCAAGGAGACGCACCAGGAGTCCCTTCACCAAGTCAACGAAGTGCTCGACCTCTGGCCTTAACAAGGGATGCTCCACAGCACACTCCAACAGTCTGACAAACACACACGCACAGACACACACACGCACACACACGTAAGCCAGTACGTATAAGGTTACAGTATAAGGTTACAGATATAGCCTGTGATGTGGATATTGGTATTGATGAAAGACACCCACATGGTTTCCAGTAGCTCCATGTATCTCTCATCTCCTCCTCCTCCCTCCACCTCATGATCCAGCTTCAGAATGATCTCATTCTCAAACTACAGACAGACAGAGGGAGAGAAGCGATAGAGAATGGGTAAGCCTCTCGGGAAGCTGTAAAAGTCTGGGTGTGTGTGCGCATGCATGCGTGTGTGGTTGTGTGTGTGTGCCACTGTCACACCTTTTGGAAGTGCGAGGAGAGTTTGTGTTCACACTGCATCATGTCGAAGAAGATGGGGATGGTGGCTCGTCTCAGCTCTTCCCCAGGAATCAGAGTCATCTCCAGGATAGGACCCACCATCCCAGGGATAAAACAGATCTTATTCCCACCTACACACACACACACACACACACACACACACACACACACACACACACACACACACACACACACACACACACACACACACACACACACACACACACACACACACACACACACACACACACACACACACACACACACAGTCTCAGAGTCTGTAACACCCACATGCATACATTCGCACGCAAACACACACGCACACACACTTACCCAGTTTGTACCACATGTCCCGTATGGCAAAACCGATGAGTCTCCTCATGTCTCCATACCTGAAGATAAAAATAAATCAGCTTTGTTTTAGTACATTACTCATTAATATTGCCAGAGGAGAAACAAAAGAGAAATTGTTTAAATTGAATTCACTTTGCCAAGATCTTGTTCCTCTTGGTTGGAGAGAAGTGCTGCAGTTGCAATGACTCTTGGGTAATGAATGCCACAGCCAAATGGAAGTAATTATTCCACAACTACAGAGAGAAGAGAGGGATCAAAATAATGAGAATGTGTGTGTGTGTGTGTGTGAGAGAGAGAGAGAATGAGTGTGGAGTGTTCACTTTCATAATTTTCACACATACAAACACAAAAACTCACACATAAACACACTGACCTGCACTTCAAAGTCATTGTTGTTGAGGAATTTGAGGTTCATGGTGTCAGCGTAGGTGTTGATGGCTCTGAGGAACACCCTGACAGAGACACAGTGTACAGTTTATGAGATGACAGCATGATATCTATCTCTACCTATATACTGTATCAATGTTCTATATCTATCTCTACCTATATACTGTATCAATGTTCTATCTCAATATTCTATATCTATCTCTACCTATATACTGTTTCAATGTTCTATCTCAATGTTCTATATCTATCTCTACCTATATACTGTATCAATGTTCTATATCTATCTCTACCTATATACTGTATCAATGTTCTATATCTATATATATACTGTATCAATGTTCTATCTCAATGTTCTATATCTATCTCTACCTATATCCTGTATCAATGTTCTATATCTATCTCTACCTATATACTGTATCAATGTTCTATATCTATCTATATAATGTATCAATGTTCTATCTCAGTGTTCTATATCTATCTCTACCTATATACTGTATCAATGTTCTATCTCAATGTTCTATATCTATCTCTACCTATATACTGTATCAATGTTCTATATCTATCTATATACTGTATCAATGTTCTATCTCAATGTTCTATATCTATCTCTACCTATATCCTGTATCAATGTTCTATATCTATCTCTACCTATATACTGTATCAATGTTCTATATCTATCTCTACCTATATACTGTATCAATGTTCTATCTCAATGTTCTATATCTATCTCTACCTATATCCTGTATCAATGTTCTATATCTATCTCTACCTATATAATGTATCAATGTTCTATATATATCTATATACTGTATCAATGTTCTATCTCAATGTTCTATATCTATCTCTGCCTATATCCTGTATCAATGTTCTATCTCAATGTTCTATATCTATCTCTACCAATATACTGTATCAATGTTCTATCTCAATGTTCTATATCTATCTGTATCAATGTTCTATCTCAATGTTCTATATCTATCTCTACCAATATACTGTATCAATGTTCTATATCTATCTCTACCTATATCCTGTATCAATGTTCTATCTCAATGTTCTATATCTATCTCTACCAATATACTGTATCAATGTTCTATATCTATCTCTACCTATATCCTGTATCAATGTTCTATCTCAATGTTCTATATCTATCTCTACCTATATCCTGTATCAATGTTCTATCTCAATGTTCTATATCTATCTCTACCTATATCCTGTATCAATGTTCTATCTCAATGTTCTATATCTATCTCTACCTATATACTGTATCAATGTTAACTGTATTGATATGTTATCATTATACATGCCATCTGATATCTATATCAATTGGACCTGATACGAATATTAATGTAAATGATGAGCAGGTACTGATAATACATGAGTAATTATTAAAATAATTCCAATTGTTATGTAAAGGGACTAAACTATTTTACAATTTTTAACTTTATCTAAGTTTAAAAAGTGAAGTTCAAGTAAACTAGCTGACTATCTTCCCTTGCCTTTCTCTTCCAGGCACAATCTATCTTTTTAATCCTGTAAAAGAACTGATTGCTCCCTCCATCAGACTTCTCTATCGTTTCTCTCTAGGAAACACTCTATCTCCTCATCCTTCCCTTCTTAACCCGTGTCCACTCATCCTTATCTTCTCTCTCTCTCTATCTATCTCTTTATCTCTCTCGCCCTCTCTCTCTCTCTCTCTCTCTCTCTCTCTCTCTCTCTCTCTCTCTCTCTCTCTCTCTCTCTCTCTCTCTCTCTGCACTGTGCTATCGGACATATCCTTGGCCTATGGAAATCTCTCTGTCTCTCTCAACCACCCCCCCCCCCATCTGTATCTCAGGGCTAGTATCATGGTGTGTTATCTAAGGCCTTGTCTGGTCTCATAGGATAAACAGTCCCTTACAGCCTAGGGACATGACAAATCCTGTAGAAGCTACAGTCCACAACAACAACACATCTGCTCACCGTGGACCTAATGTAACAGAATGGAATATCAGTTGCATGTTTGACACTTATTGTGAGGAAATATCTTAAAACGTTGGTGCAGCGACCCGTTGTTAATGAGACAACGTCGGCCTTCAGCCCAAGTTCAGATACAATGGCCGACACGAGGCGAGGCAAAATGAAACTAGCCCCTTTTAGAGTGTTGTGTTGTACAGCAGCTGACTAAAGACAAGGCATTTAGATCACGGAGACGAGGCATGCGGTTGAGACAGTTTCCACGGAAACGGGGAATCTTTACATTGACGTGATGAAACTTTGTAACCAAGCTGCCACTGCCCGTAGCAACGTGTTGCAGCAAACGACTGTCATGAAATACATGCACCAGAAACAGGGTACACTTTTGTGACTGTGCAGCAAAATAGCTAGCTACAGTAGCTCTCTTCTTGGCTCGCTAACTGGTTGCTTGGCTGAACACAGAACGTTAGCGTAACGGTCTCTGATTGGCTAAATGGGTCCGTCTCGACCACAAGACCTTAGCTAAAGGTTTTACATGCCGAATCTTGGAAACTCCGATTGACGACATGAGATGTTCTAAAACTAGACTGTTCAGATCAAACCAACTTTGTTCTAAAACTCCTTACGACCGTTGTGTCTCATCTTATGTATCTGAACTGGGATTTAGGATGTAAATCCCAGTTCTGCCCTCTCCCACCTATGTGAGACTGCTGTTCATTGACTACAGCTCGGCATTCAACAGCATAGTTCCCTCCGAGCTAAGCACTAAGCTCAGGATCCTGGGACTAAACACCTCGCTCTGCAACTGGATCCTGGACTTTCTGATGTGCCGCCCCCAGGTGGTGATGGTAGGCAACAACACATCCGCCATGCTGACACTCAACACGGGGGACCCTCAGGGGTGCGTTTTTAGTCCCCTCCTGTACTCCCTGATCAGCCACGACTGCAACACCATCATTAAGTTTACTGATGATACGACGGTGGTAGGCCTGATAACCATTGACGATGAAACAGCCTATAGGGAGGAGGTCAGTGATACCAACTTTTCCCTCAACGTCAGCAAAACAAAGGAGCTGATCATGGACTACAGGAAACGGAGGGCCGAGCTCGCCCCCTACCACATCGATGGGGCTGTAGTGGAGCTGGTCGTGAGCTTCAAGTTCCTCGGTGTCCACATCACTAAGCAATTAACATGGTCCACACACACCAACACAGTTGTGAAGAAGGCACGATAACGCCTCTTCCCCGTAAGGAGGCTGAAAAGATTGACTGGCTGCTTCACCTATTGGTAGGGCAACTGCTTGGCATCCGACCGCAAGGCGCTACAGAAGGTGGTGTGGAGGGCCCTGCCATCCAGAACCTCCAAAACATGTGGTATCAGAGAAAGGCACAGAAAATTGAGACCCCAGTCATTCAAGCCATAGACTGTACACTCTGAAAGCTGCACCAGACCAAAAGGCTTCCGGAACAGCTTTTAGCCCCATAAGTCATAAGACTGCTGAACAGTTAATAAAATGACTACTTACATTGACCTTTTTTTTTGCACTGGCTCTCATACACCGACTCTATGTACACTCACTGTACTCTAACCACACACTCACACATACTTACACTGACACTCCAACACACACACA